>NC_139685.1:74112924-74380424 GCF_964106915.1 Podarcis gaigeae
GCCTTGCAGGAGCAAGACGTGAATGTTTTTCTGATCTGCCTGGCTGAGCATCTCACGTCTTTTCTGCCGAGTCATTTCTTAAAGCAGCTAAAGATGGAATTTCGTACATTCCTCAATAACATCAGAGCAGAAAAAAGACTGGGAGAGAGACTGCCCTGCCTCAAGGCCTCCAGAAAAATAACTGGTACTTTGGATTTTTTCTCTCTGCAGAGCCCCCTACAAATTTTCAGCTGCCCAGAGTGGCTGGGGAAACCCAACCAGATGGGCGAGGTATAATATATTATTATTATTATTATTATTATTACTACTACTATTACTATTATTATTATTATTATCAGCAAAAAAAAGATTCCCCCATTGCACAGCCTTGTGCAAAATTCCTTTTGCACTTCACAGTGAACAGCTACACCGTCAGAGCTGAGCCCTATGCCAGATGAAGATCAGGGGAGAGACATAGCTCTGCGGCAGAACATCTGCTTGGCACACAGAAGGTCTCAAACTCAATAGCAAATGCCTCTCGCCTAAAACCCTGGATATCTCAAGGCGGTTCACAGCAACAAAATGCAAGATAAAGGGCCATGGGGTCATGGTATTGTGCAATCTGGCAAACAGTGTTATTGGAAAAGATGGATGCAAAAATTAAAAGTAGCAAGAGGCCAAAAGAAACACAATAATTTTAATGCAGTTTGGTGTGATTTTATTGATTATAAAGGGGGGAAAGGTAAGTCCAGTCAAAGGCGACTATGGGGTTGCGGAGCTCATTTCGCTTTCAGGCCAAGGGAGCCGGCGTTTTTCCACAGACGGCTTTCCAGGTCATGTTGCCAGCAGGATTAAACCGCTTCTGGCACAACAGAACACCGTGACGGAAGCCAGAGCACACAGAATTGCTGTTTACCTTCCCGCCACAGCGGTACCTATTTGTCTTCTTGCACTGGTGTTCTTTCGAACTGCTAGGTTGGCAGGAGCTGGGACCGAGCAACGGGAGCTCACCCCGTCATGGGGATTCGAACCGCCAACCTTCTGATCGGCAAGCCCAAGAGCCTCAGTGGCTTAGACCACAGCACCCCCATAGTCGCCTTTGACTGGACTTAAAAATCCAGTGGTCCTTTACCTTTACCTTATTGGTTATACAAATAAAGTAGCATATGGTGGAACAGGACCTATAATTCACAGGACAGTTTGGCATGCATCAAGTATAGGTTTTCATTTTTTATTTTCTCCCTTACTACCTATAAATTGAAATTGTTATTGATACAAAAGACCTTTAACTAACTGTTAGCAATCTAAGCATACACCTTCTTATCATTTCATATCCCTAATAGTTATGATATATAAACTTTAACACGACTTTGTTTATATCTTCAGAAACACTTATCTGAGTGTAAAGTGTTGTTTTATTTTAACTCTCATTTTGGGTAATTTTTGCATGCTGTATGTCTGAATGTCATGTTTAAAAATAATAATAATAACAAATGGGGGGAATGCAAGGCAAAAGCAGAGGTTAAGCCCAGCTGGAACAGGGGATGGGAAATATCTCTGCGCAAGTCCCCAAAGAGCTACTGCCATGGAATCCTTTGCTAGAGAGATGCTAAGAGGCAGTATCTTGTGTTTAAAGAGGAAAGTTTAGTGGGCAAGGAACCTGCTGTGCCCAATCCTGGCCAGCAGGTGGCAACAGGGTTCTGGGATGGATCCTGCGCTCTCCTTTCGAGACAGCCATCTCTTGAGTTGCATGCACAACACCAGCTTCTTACATAAGTGTAATGCCCGTCTCCCCGCCCACTCGCCATCACTTTTTCACAAGTCGGATCGGTTACATTATGTAACAGATAAATTCAAGTGCTTCAAGTTGCAGATAGCAAGGGGGGGTAGCTCAGACTGGCTTAGGTAACCGAGAAAAATGAATTAAGTGGGGGCGACAGAGAAAGGGGTTGCTGGACACCTTGCCTCTGAGGTTGCCAACTTTCCCCCCCTGGCAGGGCTCCTGCACTTTTAACAGCTGCCCTACAGGTGCAAAACGCCAGCACCCTGTCTACAACTTCATTAACATCCATCTACAACTTTACTAGCATCTCTCAGTATTGTGAACAACACCGAACTTGTTAATATTTCCATGAACTTACCTAAAAAGATAAAGAAAACAACAGACTGAGTTAAGCACTTGAAAAATCTATTGAAATCAGACATTATAAGTTCATCTTAGGTTGGGTAGTTCGTAAGTCTCTGTGGCTTTGCGTTAAAGTTTTGTATTTTTCTCAGAAGATTGATAAAGAATGTATAATCATTTTGGTAATTATTGTGTGTATATTAGTCGCCAACGTGTTGCATGAGTCGTATTACTATGTGGAACAGCTGCTGTTAAGCAGCACCGGAGCCCTTCTGGGAAGAAAAAGTTGGCAACCTTGCTCAAGCCTTCAGCCTCCAACATTGCTTTATTTACTTGCTTGCTCGTTTAGTTTGCCCTGGGATCTTTCGCAGGGAGAAGCTCTTTGCTCCTATCCTGCACTCAGGACAGGCGAAGAGGCTGGGGAATCCATTCTTGGCATCCAATGAACTGTGGGGCACGTTAAAGGGGGGCACGTTCCAAAGAACAGGAAGAGCAATGAAATATACTCAGATCCGAGTGTGGAGTTCATGCTCTTTATTCAGCTCAGAGTAGTGAAGAATAGATGTTCCCCCGAAATGTCTGCTTTATATACATCCTTTACACAATGGGCCCCATGTGATTGGCTAATTCTGGGATTCTCCTGTAGGCCAATCAGGTTGCGGATTCACTTCCACCCAGAGTTGGATTGGTCCTGGGACCGAGCAACGGGAGCTCACCCCGTCATGGGGATTCGAACCGCCAACCTTCTGATCAGCAAGCCCAAGAGGCTCAGTGGCTTAGAACACAGCACCCCCATAGTCGCCTTTGACTGGACTTAAAAATCCAGGGGTCCTTTACCTTTACCTTATTGGTTATACAAATAAAGTAGCATATGGTGGAACAGGACCTATAATTCACAGGACAGTTTGGCATGCATCAAGTATAGGTTTTCATTTTTTATTTTCTCCCTTACTCCCTATAAATTGAAATTGTTATTGATACAAAAGACCTTTAACTAACTGTTAGCAATCTAAGCATACACCTTCTTATCATTTCATATCCCTAATAGTTATGATATATAAACTTTAACACGACTTTGTTTATATCTTCAGAAACACTTATCTGAGTGTAAAGTGTTGTTTTATTTTAACTCTCATTTTGGGTAATTTTTGCATGCTGTATGTCTGAATGTCATGTTTAAAAATAATAATAATAACAAATGGGGGGAATGCAAGGCAAAAGCAGAGGTTAAGCCCAGCTGGAACAGGGGATGGGAAATATCTCTGCGCAAGTCCCCAAAGAGCTACTGCCATGCAATCCTTTGCTAGAGAGATGCTAAGAGGCAGTATCTTGTGTTTAAAGAGGAAAGTTTAGTGGGCAAGGAACCTGCTGTGCCCAATCCTGGCCAGCAGGTGGCAACAGGGTTCTGGGATGGATCCTGCGCTCTCCTTTCCAGACAGCCATCTCTTGAGTTGCATGCACAACACCAGCTTCTTACATAAGTGTAATGCCCGTCTCCCCGCCCACTCGCCATCACTTTTTCACAAGTCGGATCGGTTACATTATGTAACAGATAAATTCAAGTGCTTCAAGTTGCAGATAGCAAGGGGGGTAGGTCAGACTGGCTTAGGTAACAGAGAAAAATGAATTAAGTGGGGGCGACAGAGAAAGGGGTTGCTGGACACCTTGCCTCTGAGGTTGCCAACTTTCCCCCCCTGGCAGGGCTCCTGCACTTTTAACAGCTGCCCTACAGGTGCAAAACGCCAGCACCCTGTCTACAACTTCATTAACATCTATCTACAACTTTACTAGCATCTCTCAGTATTGTGAACAACACCGAACTTGTTAATATTTCCATGAACTTACCTAAAAAGATAAAGAAAACAACAGACTGAGTTAAGCACTTGAAAAATCTATTGAAATCAGACATTATAAGTTCATCTTAGGTTGGGTAGTTCGTAAGTCTCTGTGGCTTTGCGTAAAGTTTTGTATTTTTCTCAGAAGATTGATAAAGAATGTATAATCATTTTGGTAATTATTGTGTGTATATTAGTCGCCAACGTGTTGCATGAGTCGTATTACTATGTGGAACAGCTGCTGTTAAGCAGCACCGGAGCCCTTCTGGGAAGAAAAAGTTGGCAACCTTGCTCAAGCCTTCAGCCTCCAACATTGCTTTATTTACTTGCTTGCTCGTTTAGTTTGCCCTGGGATCTTTCGCAGGGAGAAGCTCTTTGCTCCTATCCTGCGCTCAGGACAGGCGAAGAGGCTGGGGAATCCATTCTTGGCATCCAATGAACTGTGGGGCACGTTAAAGGGGGGCACGTTCCAAAGAACAGGAAGAGCAATGAAATATACTCAGATCCGAGTGTGGAGTTCATGCTCTTTATTCAGCTCAGAGTAGTGAAGAATAGATGTTCCCCCGAAATGTCTGCTTTATATACATCCTTTACACAATGGGCCCCATGTGATTGGCTAATTCTGGGATTCTCCTGTAGGCCAATCAGGTTGCGGATTCACTTCCACCCAGAGTTGGATTGGTCCTGGGACCGAGCAACGGGAGCTCACCCCGTCATGGGGATTCGAACCGCCAACCTTCTGATCAGCAAGCCCAAGAGGCTCAGTGGCTTAGAACACAGCACCCCCATAGTCGCCTTTGACTGGACTTAAAAATCCAGGGGTCCTTTACCTTTACCTTATTGGTTATACAAATAAAGTAGCATATGGTGGAACAGGACCTATAATTCACAGGACAGTTTGGCATGCATCAAGTATAGGTTTTCATTTTTTATTTTCTCCCTTACTCCCTATAAATTGAAATTGTTATTGATACAAAAGACCTTTAACTAACTGTTAGCAATCTAAGCATACACCTTCTTATCATTTCATATCCCTAATAGTTATGATATATAAACTTTAACACGACTTTGTTTATATCTTCAGAAACACTTATCTGAGTGTAAAGTGTTGTTTTATTTTAACTCTCATTTTGGGTAATTTTTGCATGCTGTATGTCTGAATGTCATGTTTAAAAATAATAATAATAACAAATGGGGGAAATGCAAGGCAAAAGCAGAGGTTAAGCCCAGCTGGAACAGGGGATGGGAAATATCTCTGCGCAAGTCCCCAAAGAGCTACTGCCATGCAATCCTTTGCTAGAGAGATGCTAAGAGGCAGTATCTTGTGTTTAAAGAGGAAAGTGTAGTGGGCAAGGAACCTGCTGTGCCCCATCCTGGCCAGCAGGTGGCAACAGGGTTCTGGGATGGATCCTGCGCTCTCCTTTCCAGACAGCCATCTCTTGAGTTGCATGCACAACACCAGCTTCTTACATAAGTGTAATGCCCGTCTCCCCGCCCACTCGCCATCACTTTTTCACAAGTCGGATCGGTTACATTATGTAACAGATAAATTCAAGTGCTTCAAGTTGCAGATAGCAAGGGGGGGTAGGTCAGACTGGCTTAGGTAACAGAGAAAAATGAATTAAGTGGGGGGGGGGGGCGACAGAGAAAGGGGTTGCTGGACACCTTGCCTCTGAGGTTGCCAACTTTTCCCCCTGGCAGGGCTCCTGCACTTTTAACAGCTGCCCTACAGGTGCAAAACGCCAGCACCCTGTCTACAACTTCATTAACATCTATCTACAACTTTACTAGCATCTCTCAGTATTGTGAACAACACCGAACTTGTTAATATTTCCATGAACTTACCTAAAAAGATAAAGAAAACAACAGACTGAGTTAAGCACTTGAAAAATCTATTGAAATCAGACATTATAAGTTCATCTTAGGTTGGGTAGTTTGTAAGTCTCTGTGGCTTTGCGTAAAGTTTTGTATTTTTCTCAGAAGATTGATAAAGAATGTATAATCATTTTGGTAATTATTGTGTGTATATTAGTCGCCAACGTGTTGCATGAGTCGTATTACTATGTGGAACAGCTGCTGTTAAGCAGCACCGGAGCCCTTCTGGGAAGAAAAAGTTGGCAACCTTGCTCAAGCCTTCAGCCTCCAACATTGCTTTATTTACTTGCTTGCTCGTTTAGTTTGCCCTGGGATCTTTCGCAGGGAGAAGCTCTTTGCTCCTATCCTGCGCTCAGGACAGGCGAAGAGGCTGGGGAATCCATTCTTGGCATCCAATGAACTGTGGGGCACGTTAAAGGGGGGCACGTTCCAAAGAACAGGAAGAGCAATGAAATATACTCAGATCCGAGTGTGGAGTTCATGCTCTTTATTCAGCTCAGAGTAGTGAAGAATAGATGTTCCCCCGAAATGTCTGCTTTATATACATCCTTTACACAATGGGCCCCATGTGATTGGCTAATTCTGGGATTCTCCTGTAGGCCAATCAGGTTGCGGATTCACTTCCACCCAGAGTTGGATTGGTCCTGGGACCGAGCAACGGGAGCTCACCCCGTCATGGGGATTCGAACCGCCAACCTTCTGATCAGCAAGCCCAAGAGGCTCAGTGGCTTAGAACACAGCACCCCCATAGTCGCCTTTGACTGGACTTAAAAATCCAGGGGTCCTTTACCTTTACCTTATTGGTTATACAAATAAAGTAGCATATGGTGGAACAGGACCTATAATTCACAGGACAGTTTGGCATGCATCAAGTATAGGTTTTCATTTTTTATTTTCTCCCTTACTCCCTATAAATTGAAATTGTTATTGATACAAAAGACCTTTAACTAACTGTTAGCAATCTAAGCATACACCTTCTTATCATTTCATATCCCTAATAGTTATGATATATAAACTTTAACACGACTTTGTTTATATCTTCAGAAACACTTATCTGAGTGTAAAGTGTTGTTTTATTTTAACTCTCATTTTGGGTAATTTTTGCATGCTGTATGTCTGAATGTCATGTTTAAAAATAATAATAATAACAAATGGGGGGAATGCAAGGCAAAAGCAGAGGTTAAGCCCAGCTGGAACAGGGGATGGGAAATATCTCTGCGCAAGTCCCCAAAGAGCTACTGCCATGCAATCCTTTGCTAGAGAGATGCTAAGAGGCAGTATCTTGTGTTTAAAGAGGAAAGTTTAGTGGGCAAGGAACCTGCTGTGCCCAATCCTGGCCAGCAGGTGGCAACAGGGTTCTGGGATGGATCCTGCGCTCTCCTTTCCAGACAGCCATCTCTTGAGTTGCATGCACAACACCAGCTTCTTACATAAGTGTAATGCCCGTCTCCCCGCCCACTCGCCATCACTTTTTCACAAGTCGGATCGGTTACATTATGTAACAGATAAATTCAAGTGCTTCAAGTTGCAGATAGCAAGGGGGGTAGGTCAGACTGGCTTAGGTAACAGAGAAAAATGAATTAAGTGGGGGCGACAGAGAAAGGGGTTGCTGGACACCTTGCCTCTGAGGTTGCCAACTTTCCCCCCCTGGCAGGGCTCCTGCACTTTTAACAGCTGCCCTACAGGTGCAAAACGCCAGCACCCTGTCTACAACTTCATTAACATCTATCTACAACTTTACTAGCATCTCTCAGTATTGTGAACAACACCGAACTTGTTAATATTTCCATGAACTTACCTAAAAAGATAAAGAAAACAACAGACTGAGTTAAGCACTTGAAAAATCTATTGAAATCAGACATTATAAGTTCATCTTAGGTTGGGTAGTTCGTAAGTCTCTGTGGCTTTGCGTAAAGTTTTGTATTTTTCTCAGAAGATTGATAAAGAATGTATAATCATTTTGGTAATTATTGTGTGTATATTAGTCGCCAACGTGTTGCATGAGTCGTATTACTATGTGGAACAGCTGCTGTTAAGCAGCACCGGAGCCCTTCTGGGAAGAAAAAGTTGGCAACCTTGCTCAAGCCTTCAGCCTCCAACATTGCTTTATTTACTTGCTTGCTCGTTTAGTTTGCCCTGGGATCTTTCGCAGGGAGAAGCTCTTTGCTCCTATCCTGCGCTCAGGACAGGCGAAGAGGCTGGGGAATCCATTCTTGGCATCCAATGAACTGTGGGGCACGTTAAAGGGGGGCACGTTCCAAAGAACAGGAAGAGCAATGAAATATACTCAGATCCGAGTGTGGAGTTCATGCTCTTTATTCAGCTCAGAGTAGTGAAGAATAGATGTTCCCCCGAAATGTCTGCTTTATATACATCCTTTACACAATGGGCCCCATGTGATTGGCTAATTCTGGGATTCTCCTGTAGGCCAATCAGGTTGCGGATTCACTTCCACCCAGAGTTGGATTGGTCCTGGGACCGAGCAACGGGAGCTCACCCCGTCATGGGGATTCGAACCGCCAACCTTCTGATCAGCAAGCCCAAGAGGCTCAGTGGCTTAGAACACAGCACCCCCATAGTCGCCTTTGACTGGACTTAAAAATCCAGGGGTCCTTTACCTTTACCTTATTGGTTATACAAATAAAGTAGCATATGGTGGAACAGGACCTATAATTCACAGGACAGTTTGGCATGCATCAAGTATAGGTTTTCATTTTTTATTTTCTCCCTTACTCCCTATAAATTGAAATTGTTATTGATACAAAAGACCTTTAACTAACTGTTAGCAATCTAAGCATACACCTTCTTATCATTTCATATCCCTAATAGTTATGATATATAAACTTTAACACGACTTTGTTTATATCTTCAGAAACACTTATCTGAGTGTAAAGTGTTGTTTTATTTTAACTCTCATTTTGGGTAATTTTTGCATGCTGTATGTCTGAATGTCATGTTTAAAAATAATAATAATAACAAATGGGGGAAATGCAAGGCAAAAGCAGAGGTTAAGCCCAGCTGGAACAGGGGATGGGAAATATCTCTGCGCAAGTCCCCAAAGAGCTACTGCCATGCAATCCTTTGCTAGAGAGATGCTAAGAGGCAGTATCTTGTGTTTAAAGAGGAAAGTGTAGTGGGCAAGGAACCTGCTGTGCCCCATCCTGGCCAGCAGGTGGCAACAGGGTTCTGGGATGGATCCTGCGCTCTCCTTTCCAGACAGCCATCTCTTGAGTTGCATGCACAACACCAGCTTCTTACATAAGTGTAATGCCCGTCTCCCCGCCCACTCGCCATCACTTTTTCACAAGTCGGATCGGTTACATTATGTAACAGATAAATTCAAGTGCTTCAAGTTGCAGATAGCAAGGGGGGGTAGGTCAGACTGGCTTAGGTAACAGAGAAAAATGAATTAAGTGGGGGGGGGGGGCGACAGAGAAAGGGGTTGCTGGACACCTTGCCTCTGAGGTTGCCAACTTTTCCCCCTGGCAGGGCTCCTGCACTTTTAACAGCTGCCCTACAGGTGCAAAACGCCAGCACCCTGTCTACAACTTCATTAACATCTATCTACAACTTTACTAGCATCTCTCAGTATTGTGAACAACACCGAACTTGTTAATATTTCCATGAACTTACCTAAAAAGATAAAGAAAACAACAGACTGAGTTAAGCACTTGAAAAATCTATTGAAATCAGACATTATAAGTTCATCTTAGGTTGGGTAGTTTGTAAGTCTCTGTGGCTTTGCGTAAAGTTTTGTATTTTTCTCAGAAGATTGATAAAGAATGTATAATCATTTTGGTAATTATTGTGTGTATATTAGTCGCCAACGTGTTGCATGAGTCGTATTACTATGTGGAACAGCTGCTGTTAAGCAGCACCGGAGCCCTTCTGGGAAGAAAAAGTTGGCAACCTTGCTCAAGCCTTCAGCCTCCAACATTGCTTTATTTACTTGCTTGCTCGTTTAGTTTGCCCTGGGATCTTTCGCAGGGAGAAGCTCTTTGCTCCTATCCTGCGCTCAGGACAGGCGAAGAGGCTGGGGAATCCATTCTTGGCATCCAATGAACTGTGGGGCACGTTAAAGGGGGGCACGTTCCAAAGAACAGGAAGAGCAATGAAATATACTCAGATCCGAGTGTGGAGTTCATGCTCTTTATTCAGCTCAGAGTAGTGAAGAATAGATGTTCCCCCGAAATGTCTGCTTTATATACATCCTTTACACAATGGGCCCCATGTGATTGGCTAATTCTGGGATTCTCCTGTAGGCCAATCAGGTTGCGGATTCACTTCCACCCAGAGTTGGATTGGTCCTGCGGTCCAATCAGACTGCTGCATTTTGGATCCTATTCGACTCAGTACATAACAAGCAAACTGTTTCTCGTGGAATGTGGATGTTTGACAGGGCCGGCAGAAGCAGAGGGCACAGGGAGGCGACTGCCTCAGGCGGCCATTGCAGCAGAGCATCTTTGAAGGGCAGAAGCAGACAGCGCTGTTGCTTATTTTGGCAATGCTATGTTGACAGCTTTGGGTGTGTCCCATCTGATCTCCGGGCGAGGAATCCGAATTAGCTGGGTCCCCGAGCGAGCTTCATGGCCAAGGTGGGATTTGAACCCTGGCCTCCTAGGTCCCCATCCAACACTCTAACCACTACACCACGCTGCCTCTGTGATCTCCACTGAGCTTTCCCCCTCCCTAGATGGAGGCACCTTTCCTCATTCTGTCGCTTGGGTTCGCAGTCAGGAGTTGGCAGCCCCTGTGCCATCGCTGGGCGAAAGCCTGGCTGAGTGCTCAAACGCAGCTTGCCTTCACGTCGCTCCTCTGCCAGCTCCCAGCAGAACAGCGGAAGAAAGCACCTAACCTGCAGCACGTCGACGCCCTTATTATATAATGGCTTTGAATTTCAACCAAGAACCAGCCAAGCCACCGTTGGAGTCTTGCCATTCGCAAGCAGATCAGCTGGGGTTTTAAAGAGTGTTAACAAGACTGGCTGCCGGTGCCTGCTAGTTGTCGCATTCGAAAATAGAGCCTCCATTTCCAGAACCAGTGTACCAGGTGCTGGGGAGCCAAACAACAAGAGGTCGAGAAACACTCGTATTTCTTTCTCAATAAGATCTGCATTGTTTTAACTTCAATATTATTATTATTATTCATAATAATAATACTCCGCCCATCTGGCTGCGTTTCCACTCTGGGCGACTCCCAGCAGAATATTAAAAACATAATAAAACATCAAACATTAAAAGCTTCCCTAAACAGGGCTGCCTTCAGATAATAATAATAATAATAATAATAATAATAATAATAATAATAATAATAATAATAATTTATTTATACCCCGCCCACCTGGCTGGGTTTCCCCAGCCACTCTGGGCGGCTTCCAACAAAATATTAAAATACAATAGTCCTTCAAATATTAAAAGCTTCCCTAAACAGATGTCTTCTAAAAGTCAGATAGTTGTTTATTTCCTTAACATCTGATGGGAGGACGTTCCACAGGGTGGGCGCCACCACCGAGAAGGTCCTATGCCTGGTTCCCTGTAACCTCACTTCTCGCAGGGAGGGAACCACCAGAAGGCCCTCGGAGCTGGACCTCAGTATCCAGGCTGAACGATGGGGATGGAGACGCTCCTTCAGATATACTGGACCGAGGCCATTTAGGGCTTTAAAGGTCAACACCAACACTTTGAATTGTGCTCGGAAATGTCCTGGGAGTCAATGCAGGTCTTTCAAGACCAGTGTTATGTGGTCTTGGCGGCCCTCCCAGTCTAGCTGCCGTGTTCTGGATTAGCTGTAGTTTCTGGGTCACCTTCAAATCTTTTCCCAGAAGTCTTTCACCTTGGGACACGTCCACCACATATGATAAAAGGTACCTTCTTCTTCTTTGCATTTCCAACATAGATTATCACTCTTATGGTAAATCTTTGCTACTTTTACAGGGGTTAAGCACCATCTATATATCACTTTCATAACATTTTCCTTTAACACCGTACATGCAGAAAAGCAGAGACATCACCTTGCCAACAAAGGTCCGTATAGTTAAAGCTATGGTTTTCCCAGTAGTGATGTATGGAAGTGAGAGCTGGACCATAAAGAAGGCTGATCGCCGAAGAATTGATGCTTTTGAATTCTGGTGCTGGAGGAGACTCTTGAGAGTCCCATGGACTGCAAGAAGATCAAACATATCCATTCTTAAGGAAATCAGCCCTGAGTGCTCACTGGAAGGACAGATCCTGAAGCTGAGGCTCCAGTACTTTGGTCACCTCATGAGAAGAGAAGACTCCCTGGAAAAGACCTTGATGTTGGGAAAGATTGAGGGCACAAGGAGAAGGGGATGACAGAGAACGAGATGGTTAGACAGTGTTCTCGAAGCTACCAGCATGAGTTTGACCAAACTGCGGGTGGCAGTGGAAGACAGGAGTGCCTGGCATGCTCTAGTCCATGGGGTCATGAAGAGTTGGACACAACTAAACGACTGAACAACAACACACATAAACAACAAATTTATATTTTCCCATCCCTTAATGACCTGGGCTCCCACACAACTCTCTAACCAACCAACCTGGAAATGGGAGTGGTTATTTCTCCCGGCTACGGGGTGAACCCGCCTGATGCTATCAAGCCTTTGTTACTTCACTTTGCTTCCCCGCAACGTGACGCCGGATCCACGTGGATTATGTAATGCATTCATCCTCTCGAAAGGGAATTGGGAAATGTCGGAGGTGATTCCGCGAGGAGATACGGAGCTCTATGGTGGTGGAAATTCTTCTCTGCAGAGCTGGAAGAAAAAACACCACGCCTGTTGCGAGGCAGAACAATTTGGGCCCAGGATGGAATGTGCTGATGGATAGCATGTCTGAACTTGTGCTGAGTCAGACAAAGAGGCTTGTGCACGCATTCGGTTTTGGTTTCTGCTATTGCATAAAACTGACACTTGTTTTCCAGGTTTATTTTGCAACCTGCTATGGAAAGGTCCCTTCAGAGAGGAAATGTTGGATACTTTCCTCCTTGAATGGGGAACCCGTGGGCAGCGGAGTTCCACTGATACATTGGTGCACCAATCCGCTCACCAACCATAGAATCATAAAATCATAGCTTTCTCCCAATTGAAGTGCAGAGTGCTTGAGGACCGGGACATTCGCAGGGAAACCAAAATGCTTGTTTACAAAGCTATTGTACTACCAACCTTACTGTATGCTTGTGAAACGTGGACCACTTATAAACGCCATCTATGAGAACCAGTGTGGTGTAGTGGTTAAGAACGGTAGACTCATAATCTGGTGAACCGGGTTCGCGTCTCCGCTCCTCCACATGCAGCTGCTGGGTGACCTTGGGCCATCACACTTCTCTGAAGTCTCTCAGCCCCACTCACCTCACAGAGTGTTTGTTGTGGGGAAGGAGGGGAAAGGAGAATAATAATAATAATAATATCTTTATTGTCATTGCCCCCTCTCAGGGACAACGAAATTACTTGGCTGCTCCATCCACCCAGATAGGGCACTCCACTTAAAATCAGAACAACTATAAAAACACTAATTAAAACAATATAATATAATACAGCAAGGAAGATTAGATGACTTCAAAGTCCAGGTTTCCCATTCAGGGCCGAGATCGCTCTGGAGAAGAAGCTGTTCTTGAGACGGCTCGAGAATGTTAGCCGCTTTGAGACTCCTTAGGGTAGTGATAAAGCGGGATATCAAATCCAAACTCTTCTTCTTCATCTTCAACTCCTTGAAAGATTCCATCAACGGTGTCTCCAAAAAATCTTACACATCACTTGGGAAGACAGGTGAACTGATGCCAGTGTACTGGAAGAAGCAAAGATCACCAGTGTCGAAGCAAAGTTTCTTCAACATCAACTTCGCTGGACTGGTCATGTTGTGCAGATACCTGATGATCATCTTCAAAAGCAACTACTCTATTCTGAACTTAAGAATGGAAAGCGTAATGCTGGTGGTCAACAAAAGAGGTTTAAAGACTCTCTCAAGGCAATTTTTTAGAAATGTAGTATAAACACGAACAATTGGGAAACATTTGCGAGTGCTCCAGTTGGGGAACAGCCTTTAACAAAAGTGTCATGGGCTTTGAAGAAGCTTGAACTCAGGACACAAGGGAGAAACGTGCTAAGAGGAAGGCACGCTTGGCAAACCCTCACTGTGATCAACTCCCACCAGGAAACCTATGTCCCCACTGTGGAAGGACTTGTGGATCCAGAATTGGCCTCCACAGTCACTTACGGACTCACTGTTAAAATCATGTTTATGGAAGACAATCTTACTCGGCTACGAGTGATCGCCAAAGAAGAAGAGGAGAATCATAAAGTTCAAAGGGGTCCATATTGAGAGCCAGTGTGGTGTAGTGGTTAAGAGCAGTGGACTCGTAATCTGGTGAACCGGGTTCGATTCCCCGCTCCTCCACATGCAGCTGCTGGGTGACCTTGCGCCAGTCACACTTCTCTGAAGTCTCTCAGCCCCACTCACCTCACTTCATGGAGTGTTTGTTGTGGGGGAGGAAGGGAAAGGAGAATGTTAGCCGCTTTGAGACTCCTTAAGGGGAGTGAAAGGCGGGATATCAAATCCAAACTCTTCTTCTTCCCTAGGGTCATCTAGTCCAACCCCCTGCAATGCAGGAATCTCAGCTAATGCACCCAGGACAGATGACCATCCAATCTCTGCCTTGCCATCCCAGCTATGTTCCTGTCTCTTTGAAGTTCTGGCCTTCCTGTTCATTTTTCCTGGCTTCTTAAAAGTACATTCTCCCATCTTTGTGTGTAGTTTCAGAACTAATCCAGGGGCGGTATTGTATTAAATAAAAAGTTTCTATTTCCATCAACAGGGTTTTCATTTCCCTTTTAATGTAACAAACGCTACGGACCATATGGACAGATAACAAAATACAGACTATGAAATAATATACCATTGAAAATGTTGACGATAGGACCCATTGTGGGGCAGGGAGTCTCGAGATTCAGAGAAATCTCTGTATTTAGTATTGTTATAAATTTGTATTTGTAAAATCAAATAAAAACAAATTTTAAAAAAAGATATCCCTAGCAAACCAAAAAAAAATCTATTTAAACATCAAGCAATAAATGTTTATGATTGATTTATGTTTAAATAAAAACTTTTTTTCCTGGTTGGGTAGTTTTGGGGAAATTAGGCCCCTCCTACACACATACACAGTAGGCCAGCATTCATTCTGACTTGATTGCAGGATGCTTACACACTTTCCTGTTAATCTTTCTTTCATTCAGGACTTTTCGATGCACTCCCTCATCACTTTACTTGGGAAAACTCTGTTTCTTGGAAAGCGGGTTGGTTTTGCCAGGGTGACAGAGAGCTGCAATTCAACTTAATTGTGCAAACCTAAATTTCCTGTTACAGATAGGTAGCTGTGTTGGTCTGCCATAGTCAAAACAAAAAAAATTCCTTCCAGTAGCACCTTAAAGACCAACTAAGTTAGTTCTTGGTATGAGCTTTCGTGTGCATGCACACTTCTTCAGATACACTGAAACAGAAGTTACCAGACCCTTCTATATAGTTACCCACCTTCTCACTATATAGAAGGGTCTGGTAACTTCTGTTTCAGTGTATCTGAAGAAGTGTGCATGCACACGAAAGCTCATACCAAGAACTAACTTAGTTGGTCTTTAAGGTACTACTGGAAGGAATTTTTTTTTGTTTTGACTAAATTTCCTGGTATGCTCTTGCACCTGCAAAATACTGACAGTCTGCATGGGTGCCACAAATCTCTAGTTTTGCCTCGGTGGATGCTAAGCACTAATCGGTTCTGTGTTCATCCTTCAGATTTTTATTTTTGTGACAGTTTAACCCACATGCATAACACTACTGTAATTTTGAAGTATAGAAGAATGACTGTAATGAAAGCTCTTAAAATACTGGGGTGGTTTAAGGGGGGGGCAATTTACTAGTGAATATATCCAACACAGAAACATCACCTTACCGACAAAGGTCTGTATAGTTAAAACTATGGTTTTCCCAGTAGTGATATATGGAAGTGAGAGCTGGACCATAAAGAAGGCTGATCGCCAAAGAATGGATGCTTTTGAATTATGGTGCTGCAGGAGACTCTTGAGAGTCCCATGGACTGCAAGAAGATCAAACCTCTCCATTCTTAGGGAAATCAGCCCTGAGTGCTCACTGGAAGGACAGATCCTGAAGCTGAGGCTCCGATACTTTGGCCACCTCTTGAGAAGAGAAGACTCCCTGGAAAAGACCCTGATGTTGGGAAAGATGGAGGGCACAAGGAGAAGGGGATGACAGAGAACGAGATGGTGGGACAGTGTTCTTGAAGCTACCAGCATGAATTTGACCAAACTGTGGGAGGCAGTGGAAGACAGGAGTGCCTGGCGTGCTCTGGTCCATGGGGTCACGAAGAGTCAGACACAACTAAACAACTAAACAACAACAATATCCAACGGAGGGTTGTAAAGCTTGCTGAGAATCCAGAACAAATGCAGATCAATGAACAGGCTCTCCGGCAGGGTTTACAGGGTCCAAGCTGTGTGTAAAACCCTACACAAACGCACCATTATCCTTATGAAAATACACGCGCACACTCTCACCCCCAATGCACTTACGTCCCTGCAGTGATGGCGGTGGTTCTCAACTGTCCCATGCAGCTGTTATTAGTTAACTTAATAATCAGTGAATATAAAAGCGGTGGGTACACACCTACATGTGTGTCTGTGTAATGTATACACATCGCATACAGTATAAACATTAAGCTGCAAGGAAGGTTCTGGGCTTATCCTCTGTTTGCTTATGCGGAGAATTCTTATTCAAATGACTTGCCCAGAGTTACTCCAGGGCTTTTTTCCACTGCAGCAGCGGCAACCAAATCGGAAGCCGTCCAGCCTGCAACTGAGAAACAGGCATGAGTTGAGCAGAAAGGAATTCCACAGTGAGACAAAGACCATATGCCCCTGGAAAGTAGGGGGGAGGTGCAACATCTTGTCTGCAATGGCTCCCAGCTTAAAGCATTCCGTCCTCCTTAGGAGCAATCATCTCCAGATGTTGCTCCTTCTGATCGCTGCTCATAAATTATCTACAGTAGTGCCAGAGAGACCCAACAGGGATTGCTTCTTCTTTCCCAGAACCCAACCCGATGAAGGATGGATTCCGGGCTGCTGTTTCCTGAGTGTTTGCCACCAGGCAAAGCTAAAGAGAATGCCCTGGAAGTCTTCTCAAAGAAGACCCCCTTTTCCCATCAGAGGTGCATATGGGCTCATCTGTAGTACCTGTGACTATTAAGCTTCCTGTGCATCCATTAATTCTCTACTGTCTTACATGCAGCGCATAGCGGGTGGCACTGTGGTCTAAACCACTGAGCTTGCCAGTCAGAAGGTCGGTGTTTCAAATCTCCACAATGGGATGAGCTCCCATTGCTCGGTCCCAGCTCCTGCCAACCTAGCATTTTGGAAGCACACCAGTCAAGTAGAGAAATAGGTACCACTGTGGCAGGAAGGTAAACAGCGTTTCTGTGCGCTCTGGTTTCCGTCATGGTGTCCTGTTGCTCCAGAAGTGGTTTAGTCCTGCTGCCCACATGACCGAGAAAGCTGTGGACAAACGCCAACTCCCTAGGCCTGAAAGTGAGAGGAGCACCGCAACCCCATACTCACCTTTGACTCGACTTAACCATCCAAGGGGATGCGGATGGTGCTGTGGGTTAAACCACAGAGCCTAGGACTTGCCAATCAGAAGGTCGGCGGTTCAAATCCCCGCAACGGGGTGAGCTCCCATTGCTCGGTCCCTGCTCCTGCCAACCTAGCAGTTCCAAAGCACGTCAAAGTGCAAGTAGATAAATAGGTACCGCTCCGGCGGGAAGGTAAACGGTGTTTCTGTGCGCTGCTCTGGTTTGCCAGAAGCGGCTTAGTCCTGCTGGCCACATGACCTGGAAGCTGTATGCCAGCTCCCTCGGCCAGTAAAGCGAGGTGAGCGCCACAACCCCAGAGTCAGCCACGACTGGACCTAATGGTCAGGGGTCCCTTTACCTTTACCCATCCAAGGGTCATTTACCTTTTTACCTATAGTTAAACTATGGAACTCATGTCCACATGAGGCAGTGATGGCCACCAACTTGACATTCTCCAATCTTCTCCTTTTTGTAATATCCCTGGCATGAGAAAATCCAGACTGGAGGAGGGGGAGGTGTGAGAGCCAAGTGCAAGTTGGGGACCAAAGATGGACAATCTACCCACAAGGAACATGACATGTCTCCCACCAGCGGTACTGCCCCCCCCAACACACCATACATCCCAACAACACTCTTTTAGGCTCCATAAATTGCCACAGTCATGGGTCAAAAGTACTCTGCATAGCTTAAATGTCAAATCCTATGCTTGAACAAACGATGTGCGAGAGCACATTGAAACCCCCCCCGCCCCATCTCTCGTTTACATCATTTCTTGTTGTGATAGAAAAACAAGGTTTATTTGTTTCATGACCTGCCAGTTACATCATAGGGTTTCAGGTTCCTCCTGCAAAAATGGATTAGAGATTTGGGGGGTGGGGATCCTTTTCAATGCTATGACCTTTTGCTCCCACTCCAGCCATGATAATATTGAAGCCTGTCCTTATTTGAAGAGGCAGGATGACAAAGTAATGAGGCAAGAAACTTTTCATCCACAATTTGCACACCTTATGGGCCACCTTTAAAGAAGGGCAGTTGCTAAAACTAAATTTATTTAGCTGCTTACCCTCTAGAGAGAAATAGCATCTATCAGAATCACCATATTGTACAGACCTTCCCTCTATTTCTAGTTTTTTGGGATAGAGTCTGCCTTAATTGGTTGGCTCCATAAAAAGGGAAAGGGACCCCTGACAGTTAAGTCCAGTCGTGAACGACTCTGGGGTTGCAGCGCTCATCTCACTTTACTGGCCGAGGGAGCCTGTGTTTGTCCGCAGACAGTTTTTCCAGGTCATGTGGCCAGCATGACTAAGCCGCTTCTGGCAAACCAGAGCAGCACACGGAAACGCTGTTTACCTTACTGCCAGAGCGGCACCTATTTATCTACTTGCACTGGCGTGCTTTCCAACTGCTAAGTTGGCAGGAGCTGGGACAGAGCAACGGGAGCTCACTCTGTCACTGGGATTTGAACTGCTGACCTTCTGATCGGCAAGCCCAAGAGGCTCAGTGGTTTAGACCACAGCGCCACCTGTGTCCCTTGGCTCCATAATGCAGTCTAATATTTGGTATCCCCCAGAGACCTCTTAAGATAAGATTTCTTCACTCAAGCCTGTTTAGATGCAAATATAAGCGTTCCCAAAGGTTTTTGCCATGTGGCCAAAACTTACAGGGGTGTGGGGTGAGGAATTGGTCTGTGAGGCCCATCTGATTCTTGCAGCCCATCTGGGGGAAGGGCCACAGTTCAATATGAGAGCATCTGTTTTGCATGCAGAAAATCTCAGATTCAATTCTTGGCAACAATTTCAAGTAGGAATGAGAGACAGCCCTGCCTGAAATCCTGGATGACCACTGTCTGTCAGTGAAGACGGTGTTGGCAATGGAGCACAACTCCAAACCAGCGGAGACTCACAGTGCCTGTTGTGGCTGCAGAGACCAGTAACTCGTAACTGCTGCTTCCCATGTTGTTTTTGCACCAAAGTGACCTCTCCATGGCGCCAGCCTGGGCAGCGTGGATGGAGGTCCTGGGCTGCCCAGACAAGACCCCCCCCCCTCTTAGCCTGGCTGAGGTGGTCCAAAGGAAAGTAGAGCAAGATGTTTGGCACCAGCTTGGCTGCAGGAGTTGCCAGAAGGAGGTGTACAAGATGTCTTAACTGGTTGAAGAACAATTGCAATTTAAATAATAATAACACGCAACAATTGCAATTTAAATAATAATAATAATTTTTTATTTATACCCTGCCCTCCCCAGCCAGCTTAGGGCGGCTAACACCAGTAAAATTACAATAAAAACATAATAAGGGAGGGGGGGAAACAATTTAAAATACAGGTTAAAAATACAATTTAAAACATTTTAATAATAGCCCATAGATCAAAACCATAAGGGGCGGGAAACATAAGGGTCAGACTGAGTCCAAACCAAAGGCCAGGCAGAACAGCTCTGTCTTGCAGGCCCTGCGGAAAGATGTCAAATCCCGCAGGGCCCTAGTCTCTTGTGACAGAGCGTTCCACCAAGTTGGTGTCACGATCCTGTCTACGGGCGATTGAAGTCCCGGTGAGGACATCGGGACCGGGGCCAAGGTGGCGGAGCAGGAACGAGAGTCCAGAAGCCAGGGGTCAGGAAGCAGGGAGTCACAAAGTCAAGGGTCCGAGGGTCGAGAAGCAAGGAGTCAAGAAGCCGAGGTCTGAGGCTCAGGAAGCAAGAAGCCAAACACAGCAAGGCAGGAAACGTGTTGCTGTGGCAAAGAGCCGAAGGGAAATGCTGACCTTATATGCCTTCCCAGCTCATGCCACCACGTGCAGTGAGTTGCCAAGTGGCCTCACCTGTGCGGCCGCACCTTGCCTCTCCAGAACAAACTTAGGAAGGCCCCAGTCCTGCGAAGCCCTACTGGTCACAGGGCCTGGCTCCTGCATGTACTCCTAACAGTTGGGGCCAGTACTGAAAAGGCCCTGGCCCTAGTTGAGACCAATCTAACCACCTTGCAACTTGGGACCTCCAAAATGTTGTCATTTGTGGACCTTAAGGTCCTCCGCGGGGCATACCAGAAGAGGCACCAGGTTAGTTTGTGCGCATAGACTTTCTTCTGTAAACTGCATTCATGCAAGCAAGAGGCATGATCAGAGTGCAAGGACTCGCTCCAGGCAGACCAAAACACTCAGAGTGCGAAGCCAGGGAGGGGCGAGGCCTGGGTAGAGTTCAGAGGGCCAGATGGAGAGAATGGGGTGGCCACATTCCTCCCCTCTGTCCCACTTGAAACAAGAAGGCTTTATCTCACTTCCTGCTCGGGATCGCTCAACACTCAGTCCTGGTGGGCCAGGAGTGGCCCGTCCCATTTGACCACCTGAGGCAAGATGGAAAAATGGCCCCGCTCCCTCCTTCGCCCCTCAACTGCAGCGTCGCTTGCGAGGGTCACGTGGTAGCAGCATCTGGCAAAAACCTGGGGAACCCTCGCAAGGTCTTGCAGAGCTCTTGAAGGAGTCCTGAGAGATCTTGCGAGAGTCTCCATGAGGCATCTAATCATAGCCTGCATTTTTATCAAGGCTTATATTTTGATCAGGGCCTGTATTTTAAAATGAGCTTAAAGATTTTCAAATGTTTTATGCCAGGCAGAAGACCAGCTGCCTAAGTACTTTGGCAAGATGTTTATCCTCCTGGACAAGGGGGCCCCCTGATTTATAGCAGAAAACAATTCTCAAAGTCGTAAAAAGGTAATTACAGGCTGAGAGCAAAGGTTACACTGACCCTACATATTACAGAATATAAAAAGCTGAGAAAAAAACATAATTAAGAGTTGGTAAATAGTAAAATAAAATCATGTGCCTCCCATTAAACTTGAGCCATATTTTCCTAAGGTTAAAGGGCAAGAGCAAATGGAAAAAGCAACTGGCTGGAGAAGAGGAGTGTAAACAGAAGAAGAGGCTTCTTCCTATTTTATTTTGAGGCTGTAAACTGTTCCTTCCTTTTTACTTTGAGAAGGTTTATTCTTCTAAAAAGCTACCTATGATAATGTATGAAATATATTGGCTTAAATGTAATTATGCAAAGGATTTAGAAACTAAGAAATGTTAAATCCTTATGCTAGATTCTTATTTCATATAGTTGGAAGAGACCACAGAGGCCATCGAGTCCAGCCCCCTGCCAAGCAGGAAACACCATTAGAGCACACATATGGTTGTCAGGCCTTTGTTTAAAGACCTCCAAAAGAAGGAGATCTTTCAATGATAATGTGAACTCAAGATCTCTGACATCTGTTTAAGATAAAAATTTAAAACTATTAACCATCTGTTTTGGAGGGCAATAGGGCAAGGAGGGCAAGAGGTGAGCTGGTAATTAAGGTTCCTTGTTGAGACAAATGTAAGATAAATGACTACTTATTTGTCATTTATAGATAGAAGAATATATAGCTTTTATTTCCCATAAAAGGCAATAGGAAATGGGTGTATCTTTTGTGATTGGTTCTAGCAAACAGCCAATAGGAATTTCAACCAGGCTGATTGGACAGAGGCAGCCAAAGGAGGAGCAAGGGGGCTGGGTTAAGGAAATATAAGTGCTGGCCATAATGGCAGGAGGCCAGGCCAGAGCTTGGTAACCATAAACCACTGTGCCTCTCATTTATTTGTCTGACAAATAAATTATTATTTTAATTTCTCTATTGCTGCGTTGAATATTTCATTCCAGCTAAGCGTTAACCACAAGCAGGGTGCTACATCCACTCCCATCATTCAGCCCGAACACTGAGATCCAGCACCGAGGGCCTTCTAACGGTTCCCTCATTGCGAGAAGTGAGGTTACGGGGAACCAGACAGAGGGCCTTCTTGGTAGTGGCGCCCACCCTGTGGAACACCCTCCCTTCAGATGTGAAGGAAATAAGCAGCTATCCTATCTTTAAAAGACATCTGAAGGCAGTCCTGTTCTGGAAAGCTTTTAATATTTAACACTGTACTGTTTTTAACACTTGATTGGGAGCCGCCCAGAGTGGCTGGGGAAACTCAGCCAGATGGGCGGGGTATAAATAAATTATTTGTTGTTGTTATTATTATTATTATTATTATTATTATTATTATTATTATTAATTATTATTATTATTATTATTATTATTATTATTATTATTATTATTATCTACTGAGAGCTCGCTGGAAGCTGCCACTGCATGGGTCTGGTGGCAGCAGCGGCAGGGGCAGGCAGGGCAGTGCCCTGTCTGAGGAGAAATATAGTTTTCATCAAGGATCGGGGCCAAGCTATACCCTGAGGATGACGCACTGCCCAGGACACTCATTCTCAGACTTTTTTTCTCCAGGCCTCACTTTCTGAATAGAAAATTGCTTACACCACATCAATTTTTTTTAAATCGATAACAAATACATTGGGAAAGGAAAAGAAACAAATTGATTTATAACATGGAACACCGTATAGAACAGCACAGCTACATAAGAGCACAAATCATTCCCAAAATATTTTTTAAAATGACAACTAGGATTGTTCACAGTTTCACTTGATGCTCTTCATCTCATTTCTAAAAGATATTCAGCAAATCAACCTATTATTTTTATACTATATGATGACACGTTTAGATTTTTCTTTGATGGTCCTTGAATCATTTCGCCACACTTGCCTTCCTCTCCTGGCGCACCACAAACTTTGAGAACCACTGGGTTGGATTGTTGAATATTAGGGTCTGGGTTCAAATCCTCACGCAGCCAGGAAGCTCGCTGGGTGACCTTGGAGCCCCTCACTCACTCTCAGCCTTACGTACCTCACAGGGTCGTTGTGTGGATTAAATGAGGCGAGGGAGGACCAGGTATGCCACCTTGAGCTAGAAAGGTGTGCTACAAATGCAATCAATGAAATGAAACAAACATTTCAGCCTTGATTGTCATCATTCCTTATTCATATTGGCCACACCTCTCTCTCTACAATGCAATGAATGAATGAATGAATGAATGGATGAATGAATGAGAGATGCTTCTTTGGCCTTTGGATGAATGGCAGGGATACTGAGGTCCAGCTCCGAGGGCCTTCTGGCGGTTCCCTCACTGCGAGAGGCCAAGTTACAGGGAACCAGGCAGAGGGCCTTCTTGGTAGTGGCGCCCACCCTGTGGAACGCCCTCCCATCAGATGTCAAAGCGATAAACACCTACCTGACATTCAGAAGACATCTGAAGGCAGCCCTGTTCAGGGAAGTTTTTAATATGTGACATTTTAGTGTATCTTTCGTCTTTGTTGGAAGCCACCCAGAGTGGCTGGGGAAACCCAGCCAGATGGGCGGGGTACAAATAATAAATTATTATTATTATTATTATTATTATTATTATTATTATTATTATTATTACAGCCAGCCTCTCTTGGGGGAAAGGGAAACATCACGGAGGAAGGTCAAGTGCACCTGGGGCAGTTGCAGAATGAATCACCGCAAGCACAGCGCAGCCACGAGCCACGTCATTGCGTTTTGACTGCAGTCACCGGGAAAATGCATGTCTCGCCCTTTGCGCCAATTAGTCACCGAGATCTGGAGTCCATTCCCAGGATATCAAATACAGCAATTAGCCTCCAGTTCAGGAATTTTGCAACATTCTTCTGTGTTGTTGTTGTTTTTTTAAAAAAAAAACTTTGGCTAGGAGGGGAAAGGAAATCTTTTTAAAGGACACGATGTTCTGAGTCGGACAGAGGGTTGTTGTGTTCCTTTTCTGTTTTATTTGCCGGGGCTTCGGCTTCCCAGGGGCACCCATCTACCTGCCCTTTGTTTATTTGCAAGCACTAATAGGGAAAGTCTTGTTCTTGACTGGGACTCTCTTTTAAAAAATAATAATAATGACAACTTGGAGGGGGGAAAGAGAACAAAGGGAGATAATTCAAATACATAATTGAAAGCACATTCCTAAGCCGTCCGAAGCAGAAGTAATTTCTAATGAGTGCACTCTAAGGTAAGCAGGGTTAGGCTTGCGGGTTAACTTACGGAACTCCCTGCCACATGATATGGCAGGCACTGTCAGCTCAGAGCAGGACTAGATGATCCAATCATGCATTTCACGCAAAGACAGTGTGGTACAGTGGTTAGGGTGTTCGACTGGGACCTGGGGGCGCTGGGTTCAAATCCCCACTCAGAAACAAAGTTCCCTGGGACAGTCACTGTCTCTCTGCCTAACCTACCTTACAGGGTTGTTGTTGACTGAAATCTGAGAGGGAAGGGTAGGCAATGGCTGACATTGACATTTGGGATGCTTGGAGCTCACCCCAGAATCTCGAGTTAAGGGTTCAAGCAGCAGTTGATAAGTGAGACCTCCACTGGAGATCCGGAAAAGCCACTACCAAACTGAGCTACATGGAGCAATGGCCTGATCAGTTGTCCAGCAGTTTCATGTGTTCCCCTTTCACCCTAGGGACTGCAGAGGAGAAGAGCAGTGCTCTGTGAAACATTTGGGTCACTGTGATGCCAGCAGCCATACACCCAATCCCTAGCCTCTTCTCAGACCTATTTGCATGCCGAACAACCAACACACTTCATTCCAAGGAAGAGGGAACCAAATGAATGTGCCGATGATGAAGAAGAATGAATGTAAGCATTGGGCCACGAGAAAGAATGCAGCATAGTCAGAATCTAGCCGAAACCCTGCCGATCGGGCAGTTTGGCAACCCTGCATTGCGGTTTGCATGCCTAAATTTCTTCAGAGACATTGCACCAATGGAATCTGTGAAGGAAGGGAGTCTAGTAAATTCTGGAAAATCTTGCAGGGAGCAAATGATTTATCGGCATGAATGGTGTTCCCTGTATTAGTCATGGGGAGGAGAGAGGAATAATGAGTAAGCAAGCTGATGAGGCATGTTGCTGATAAACTAGGCTCACCTTGAGATCTGGAGCCATACTTTATTGTTGGAGTGGCATACAAAGGACGAACAAGTTAAATCTGTGGTGATAGATTGGGCAAGAGATGTTGGATGTAACATAATGTTTGAAGACTGGGAAAGGTTGTTGAGAAAAGGGGTCAAATTCACTGCATGTTATTGTTTAGTCGTTTAGTCGTGTCCGACTCTTCGTGACCCCCTGGACCAGAGCACGCCAGGCACTCCTGTCTTCCACTGCCTCCCACAGTTTGGTCAAAGTCATGCTGGTAGCTTCGAGAACACTGTCCAACCATCTCGTTCTCTGTCATCCCCTTCTCCTTGTGCCCTCAATCTTTCCCAACATCAAGGTCTTTTCCAGGGAGTCTTCTCTTCTCATGAGGTGGCCAAAGTACTGGAGCCTCAGCTTCAGGATCTGTCCTTCCAGTGAGCACTCAGGGCTGATTTCCTTAAGAATGGATACATTTGATCTTCTTGCAGTCCATGGGACTCTCAAGAGTCTCCTCCAGCACCAGAATTCAAAAGCATCAATTCTTCGGCGATCAGCCTTCTTTATGGTCCAGCTCTCACTTCCATACATCACTACTGGGAAAACCATAGCTTTAACTATACGGACCTTTGTTGGCAAGGTGATGTCTCTGCTTTTCTGCATGTATGGTGTTAAAGGAAAATGTTATGAAAATGATGTATAGATGGTGCTTAACCCCTGTAAAATTAGCAAAGATTTACCATAAGAGTGATAATCTATGTTGGAAATGAAAAGAAGAAGAAGGTAGCTTTTATCATATGTGGTGGACATGTCCCAAGGTGAAAGACTTCTGGGAAAAGATTTATAATGAATTTTAAAAAATGTTGAAATATACATTTATCAAGAAACCAGAAGCTTTTCTACTTGGAATAACAGGTTTGGAATTGCCCAAGAAAGATGTCAGATTGTTTTTGTATGCCACAACTGCAGCTAGAATTTTGCTGGCCAAAAATTGGAAATTACAAGAAGTACCAACAGCGGAGGTATGGCAGATAAAGATGATGGACTTTTGGGAGCTAGCCGACCTGACCGGAAGAGTCCGCGACCAGAAGGGGTAGGAGTACCAAAAGGAATGGAAGAAATTTAAAGACTATTTAGCTAAATATGTTAAGATAACTTAATTAGAATGACTTGCTAGTATCAGATTGGCCTAGGATTTAAATATGGGATGTTATAGAATAATATGTTAAAATGAAAAGAAAGAAAGAGGTTAATTGACTAAGTAAATTTTATGTGAAAATAGTTTTGGAAAACTGCTACAATGATATATATGGAAACTCAGCCAGGGGGATTCAAGGAAGTCATCCAACAATGTAAACAAAAGTGGAACTATTACAGTTAGGATCTATGTTTGCTTGTTTGTTTGTTTGTTTTTTGATGTTTTCTTTTTGTATCTGTTGATATGTTTGTTATAAATTTCGAAAATTAATTAAAAAAATGGGGGGGGAGAGAGAGATCTGGAACCATGCCTAAAAAAAGGATGAGGTGGCGCTTTGCTTGCACCAGTGCCAACTTATTCCTTTGAAACAAAGCATGAAGGATCCACTGACCATAGTCCAAGGCTCATTTCCTCGTCACTTGACAACCATTCTCTCGTTCTCATTCATGAAATCAGGAAGGGGTAAACATTTGTGCCTCCCTCAGATGAGCCAATGTCATCCAGGTCAACCTGAGCAAAGACCCAGAGCATCAACATTGCGAAAACTCCACAAGCACCATCAGGGGTTGGTCCTGTCTCTGTTCAATTGCCTGGATTAGTGACTTTGGGCAACAATCCAGCCAATGGCGCGTGCGAATATAATTAATTGCCAAAAGTTTAAGCATGCTTTGTTTGCTCTTTGGGGGGTGGGATTATGGTCCAGGCCTCCTGAGAAGCACTAGTGCAAAGATTAACAACCACTGTGCAGTGGCGTAGCATGGGTTACCTGTGTCCGGGCCATTCACGTCACCTAGGAGATCACAGCCACCGAGATAAGAAAAGGAGAGTCATTCCGTTTTCTGGAGAGGTTACTTCCTGGTTCGCATAGAGAAGTCATTTTCAATGGAGCCCAGCTACGGAAGCATTGGGTGTTGAAATTTTGTACTCCTAACAATTTTGCGCCCGGGGCAACTATGCCACAGACACAGTAGGCAAAGTATCTCCCCAAAATACCCCAAAGCAGGGCAGGACGCACCACAACAGAGAACAGTTTGATGTTTTAAAAATGCCACCCTGCTCATTGTTGGGAGTCTTGGAAGGCCGTTAAAAACCTGTAGTGGGTGGATCTGGCCCATGGGTCTAGGTTCTAGAGCAGGAGGAGGGAGCATCCAGACCACAGGCCAATCCCCCACCCATCTGCTGACATCACTGGAGGTACTTCTAGTAGGTTGTTGCAAAGGGTTTAAGAGTGTGGGGGCTGTTTTAAAGTATTTTGCAAGCTTCCCCCCTCCCCCTTTAAGTCCCTGATTTTGGAAGCTTAATGGGGAAATACAAGGAGACTTGGGGGGAGAGTCTGAAATCCTCTAAAATCAGAATTCAACTTAAAAATTACCTTTCCAGTAATTATTATTATTATTTATTCAATTTATATATCACCCTTTAACAAAAGATCCCAGGGCAGTGTACAACATTAAAAGCACATTACAGAACAACAATGGTAAAAACATAATAAAAAGCAGACTGACAGACAGCCTAATAATAAAATAGTCAGCGTAATAACAAATATCATTCAAATATCATTCCAAAAACAGCTGGCTGGCCAACCCCAGTCCAAAGTGGTTTGTGTTTTTCAATAGAATCTGCTATACATATGTATTTGTTCATTCTTCCAAGATGTGCTCGAGGCTTTTCACCCTTATGGTATTCTAATGCCTCCTAAGAAAATCTAATTATTTGTGCAAGGCAATGACTACAAAACCCATGATGCAGTGAGTGAACAACAAGGGAGCAAAGGAACTATTTGCAAACAACTGATTAAAGCAAAATGATTAATGGCAACTGAACCAGATCGGGTTCAAAAGTCCTAACAGATTTCCCCAGAGAAGTCTGCTGCTTAGCATCAAGATTTTCTATTTCAAAAAAGTAGAATTTATCTTGTGGTTTCAGCCCAGCCACCAGATCTGTCATTTCAGTGGATCTTCTTCTTATTTTCTTAATCGTCCTTGTTAAGTTAACATGTTTGCACACTAGTCACATTTGGGTTAAGAATGGATTATGTGAGGTCTTTCAGTTCCTTTTTAAAAAAAGAAGAATCGCGACCTACAGGATATGTTTACACAAGCTAGGATGGCTTATTTGTTTTGCCTGATTTATGTGCTTTAGGGAATCCGGGCCTATTAGCCAAATACATGAGGAGCTTTGTTAATACTCCAGTGCTTATTACATCACTCACGGTCACCTCTTTCAAAAGTACCCATTCATCCAGGGCAAAGGACTTCCCCTTCGAACAAAAACAAACTGCGGACATGACCCAGAGGCTCACTCTTTAGGTCAGAGTGGAAGGAAGTAGTCACACATCCTTCTTCTTTTCTCTCGGCCATTGAGATATTAATAGCCTTCCATGGTTTTTCAATGTTGCCACAAAGGGAGCATTGAGTATAGAGCGCAGTTCTCTCTCAAGAAGCATGAGCCCTGGTCAACAGCTTGGGAATTAGCAAAAGATGCTGGCTTGATTCAGTCTCGAAATTTGGGAAAGCAGAGATTATAGGGGGATTCCCTGGTCCTGAATGGGGTAACTGTGCCCCTGAAGGACCAGGTGCGCAGCCTGGGAGCCATTTTGGACTCACAGCTGTCCGTGGAGGCACAGGTTAATTTTGTGTCCAGGGCAGCTGTCTACCAGCTCCATCTGGTACGCAGGCTGAGACCCTTCCTGCCCGCTGACTGTCTGGCCAGAGTGGTACATGCTCTAGTTATCTCCCGCTTGGACTACTGCAACGCGCCCTAAATGGGGCTACAACTACAACTAATCCGGAATGCGGCAGCTAGACTGGTGACTGGGGGCGGCTGCCAAGACCACATAACACCGGTCCTGAAAGACTTACACTGGCTCCCAGTACATTTCCAAGCACAATTCAAATTGTTGTTGCTGACCTTTAAAACCCTAAATGGCCTCAGACCTGTATACCTGAAGGAGCGTCTCCACCCCCATTGTTCAGCCCAGACACTGAGATCCAGCGCCGAGGGCCTTCTGGTGGTTCCCTCATTGCGAGAAGTGAGGTTTCAGGGATCCAGGCAGAGGGCCTTCTCAGTAGTGGCTCCCACCCTGTGGAACGCCCTCCCTTCAGATGCGAAGGAAATAAGCAGCTAACCTATCTTCAAAAGACATCTGAAAGCAGCTCTGTTCAGGGAAGTTTTTAATATTTAATGCTGTACTGTTTTTAACACTTGATTGGGAGCCGCCCAGAGTGGCTGGGGAAACTCAGTCAGATGGGCGGGGTATAATTAATAAATTGTTGTTGTTGTTGTTGTTGTTGTTGTTGTTGTTGTTGTTGTCATCGGCTGTAAATTCCACAGTCAGAATTACAGAACCATCCACCTCACACTTATGTTTGGACAGGTTGTGCAATTTGCATGCTTTGTTCTGATGAGGGTGGGGAACAGAATGACCATGCAGATATTTACTGGCCTGCCTACCAGATACATTAAATCTGTAGAAGCATTTAAGCATGAGCACATTATTGTTTTAAGTAACATATTCAGGAAAAGGCCACGCAGCGTCAAGGATACATGGAGCGGGGAGACAACTTTTCTCCGCCTGCTGCAGTGCCCCATGTGCCTTAGTGGTTAGAGCATCGGACTAGGACCAGGAAGAGACCTGGGTTCAAATCGCCCCTCAGCCATGAAGCTCACTGGGTGATCTTGGGCCACTCACTTGCTCTCAGCCTAACCTACCTCACAGGGTTGTTGTGGGGATTAAATGAGGAGTAAAGGAGAGTCATGCATGCCACCTTGAGCTCTTTGGAGAAAAAAGTGGGGTGTAAATTCAATAAATAAATAAATAAATAATAAACACTTTCCAAGCCACTGCCAAAATTGCAATTTGCTGGAGCGGGGGAAATAACATATTTCTCCTCACAGTAAACAGCTGCTTCTGGGAGTGGGGGGGGGGTGTCAGCAGTGTGATGGCCTAGGACTTGGGCTCGGACTCTGAACCAGAGGAGTCTCAGTCTGCACTGGATCCTTTGCCTCAGGCATCATCTGAACCAAGTCTGGGGCCTGATCCTGAAGAGTCCCAGTCTGCACAGGTGCCCCTGCAACAAGCACCAGCTGGGCCGAGTCAGGAGCCTGCCCTGGCTCCAGATGCAGGGATTACCTCCTTGCCTTCAGCTTACCCATCACTTACAGCTGCTCCACTACCGGTTGGGTCAGGGGAGGCTGAGGTGACCTCTGGGTCTAGTAACCCACCGACATCTCCCGAGCTGCAGAGACTTAGGTCTGAGAGAAGGAGAGACCTGAGTACTCGCAGGAGGAGTGCTTGCCTTCAGGCGAAACAGGGAGGTGAGTCGCCGGGGGATCAGGACCAGCCATTGCCCCAACAAAGCTAAAAGGCTGAAGGATCCTGCCCCAGGTTGCGGGAGCAACATTGCTGTATGCCAGATCTTGCCTGAGATCCTGTACCTGTCCTTACCTGGTTTCCTGCATTGGGTCCTGCCTTGGCCCTGTTGGACTGACTCCCAGCGTAACCTCTGGATTCTGGACCGGTCCTGGACTGCGTTTCAAGCATTACCCCCAGGCCCAGCACAAACAGGACCATGGCATGGACAGAAAGATTAAATAACCCTCCCTATGTGCCACAGTCCTATCACTGTTTCTTTTTTAACAATCAATTGTGTGACCACAAATTTAATGTGATGTATAGTTTTGCCATAGTTTCCTGTTTTGGCTCTAATGAGAAGCCCATTAGGATGCAATAAGGTAAGCTGGTTATTGCAGCACCACGGAGAGATCCAAGTTAGCATCTTTCAGCACCACGGAGAGCTCCAGGTTAAGCCCACCTCTGCTGTACTCATTTGCTAGACAGCTGCAGACCCTTATGAGGGCCAACATTTTAGCTGCTGCTCCTTTGCTGCCTGACCTCCCTGCATTGTTGAACTGCTGAGGTAGTGTCAGAGGCTCCTGATTTCTCAGGTTTAGGGTCCTGGACTCTGGTACTACAAGCTGAGATCTGAGAGAGTTCTGGTCCCCATCCAGTCCTGAAGCTCCCCAGGTAAACTTGAGCCAGTCACTGTCTCTCAGCATAACCTGCCTCACAGTGTTGTGAGAATAAAACAGGCAGAGAGAGAATTGTGTATGCCACCTTGAGTTCCATGGAGGAAAGTGGGATATGCATGGAATAAATGAAGGAATAAATAAAATACTATAGTGCACGGCAGTTCTCCTGTTGTATACAAGCACACTCTCTTTTTGAAGGACTGTCCGGTCCAAGTCGGCTTTGAAGATAAAATAACTCCAAGAAGTGACATCAGTCATTATCTATATGCACGGTCATTCAGCTGAATGGATACTTCCTGGTCAGAGGCAGTCTACCTGTGAATACCAGGTGCTGGTGATAGACAACATGGGAGGGTGTAGCTTTCATGCCCTGGTCGCCCTTGGAAATTTTGAGTTAGATCCCAACTTAGTCATGCTTAAAGTAGACGTATTGAAAACCCAGTGTGTCCACATTTACTTTGGCACAGGTCCCACTGAATTCAATGGGACTTGCTTCCAAGCAACAATGCATAGAATCACTGTTGAATTTATCTTCAGGCTGCCAGAGTTTTCAGGTGTATACAATTCTTTTCCATATATTCAATAAACGTTTTCCAATCTTCTTTAAACGTATGCTCTTCTTGTTCTCTTATTCTGTATGTTAAGTCCACAAGTTGTGCATATTCTGTCAACTTAAGTTGCCATTCTTCTTTGGTTGGGACCTCCATTCAACAGTGTGAATAGGTTTTGATGGATGCAATAATGGAAAACTGATTGGTATAGTTTTTGCAAAATATGCAGGGACAGTGCTTTTTTCTGGGGGTACACAGAGGTACACACACCCCTAAACATGTTTGTGAATCTAAGTTTGGCCTCATTGAGGGCCAGTATTTCAATGAGTAGGAAAATGAGAGTACCTCTAAACATTTTCCCCCCAAGAAAAAAAGCACTGTGCAGGGATATAAGACATGTAAAATGAACCATGGAAAGAGAGGAAGGGAAGTCATTGATATCTTAAGTATGTAAAATGTTTATTTGAAATTGTAAAACATACAATTTAATAAAAATTATATATATATATATATATATATATATATATATATATATATATATATGAATATGAAACAATGCATAGGTTCACTACCAGTCCAGATTTATGTATAAGCTAAGCAAGCTATAGCTTTGGGCCCGACTCTCTTGGGGGCCCCCAAAAAAATTAAGGAAGAAAACCTGGGTGTACATTTCCAAAATATAAGACAAAAAGCAAATAAAATAAAACCTACGAACAGCAACAGTTTTTTGTTTTGGTTTGTGTTGTGTAGGCTGCTATGATGTAAGTAATGGGCCCCGCCTACTAGCCTGCACCCTAAAATATCACTGGTTTGCTCATTTCTATATATAGGGTGCCTACATTCTGCATGGACTGGTTGCATGGCAACACGTAGCATGCAGCTTCAGACTGCAGTGCAGCACATTTGAATGTAGGTCAAGCTGTTGTACCTGTTATCTAATATTAAAGAGTGCTTGTAGACTGATAACATATTTTGTTATGTGCAAATGGCTTTAGATACCTATTCGTTCCATAAATTACCATATAGCAGGAGTAGGCAACCTAAGGCCCCCGGGCCGGATGTAGCTCAATCGCCTTCTAAATCCGGCCCACGTATGGTCCAGGAATCATCATGTTTTTACATGAGTAGAATGTGTCCTTTTACTTAAAATGCATCTCTGGGTTATTTGTGGGGCATAGGAATTTGTTCATTTCCTCCCAAAAAATATAGTCTGGCCCACCACATGGTCTGAGGGAAGGTGGACTGGCCCATGGCTGAAGAAGGTTGCTGACCCCCTGCCATATAGCATATATTCAACACAAAAACCAACGACAGTTTGTTGTTGACAAAGGACAGCTGGACATATAAGGGGCCCCATTACCTTCAGTAGCTTAAGGTAAAGGTAAAGGGACCCCTGACCATTAGGTCCAGTCATGGCCGACTCTAGGGTTGCGGTGTTCATCTCACTTTATTGGCCGAGGAGTCAGTGTACAGCTTCCGGGTCATGTGGCCAGCATGACTAAGCCGCTTCTGGCGAACCAGAGCAGCGCACAGAAACGCTGTTTACCTTCCCGCCAGAGCAGTACCTATTTATCTACTTGCACTTCGTGCTTTCAAACTGCTAGGTTGGCAGGAGCTGGGACCGAGCAACAGGAGCTCACCCTGTCGCGGGGATTTGAACCACCGACCTTCTGATCGGCAAGCCCTAGGCTCTGTGGTCTAACCCACAGTGCCACCCTTAGTAGCTTAAAGTAAAGGTAAAGGTACCCCTGCCCGTACGGGCCAGTCTTGACAGACTCTGGGGTTGTGCGCCCATCTCACTTAAGAGGCCAGGGGCCAGCGCTGTCCGGAGACACTTCCGGGTCACGTGGCCAGCGTGACAAAGCTGCATCTGGCGAGCCAGAGCCGCACACGGAAACGCCGTTTACCTTCCCGCTGGTAAGCGGTCCCTATTTATCTACTTGCACCCGGAGGTGCTTTCGAACTGCTAGGTTGGCAGGCGCTGGGACCGAGCAGCGGGAGCGCACCCCGCCACAGGGATTCGAACCGCCGACCTTTCGATCGGCAAGTCCTAGGTGCTGAGGCTTTCAAACCTAAAGCCAGCCCTGATAACTACACTAGTGTGACCACATGCCGGAATTCTCATGGGTTAAATCCAGGATATGCTATTTCCACACACCCAGCCACTTTTGAGTTGCAGCCCATAAGCCCCCCACAAAGCGCTCTGTCGCCAATGCAGTCCCACTTCCCATGAGGCAAACCCACAGCCCATCGCTGATGCTGCTTGCGCATCAACCAGATTAGCTCTACTAACGCCAAGCGCAGGGAGGCTGATTTAAGTGGATTGCGGATTACGGTGGGAGTCAGACTCTTCCTGCACTTCTTTGGCCTAGGAGGATATGAAGATGAACCACCAGTGATCCTGGCAAGTCAGAAAATGGGTGGGCGGACTGTTGAAATGATCCCTTCTGCTGAAAGGCGGGATTAAGAGGGTGACAGGTTAAACACAGCCGCAGCAGAAGGTAATTAAAGCAATCTGACTCACTGCCAAGCACCAGAAATTACAGATCAGGTTGGGTTTGGGTGAGCTGGACTTCTCCACTCAAGCAGGGACCTGCAAATCCATCTACTGAAACCAGAGAGAGCTATTCCTGGCACCGGAGAGGTCAGCCAAAGTTCTGCATATTTTGTCATCCCATACAAGGGCAAACGACTTTCAGGGGGTCTCCAGTTTCATGCTCAATCATTCACAAACACGGTCGCCTGGAAGAGTCTCTGGTCACCAGAGACGACTATGTTTGTGGAGCACAGATCATCCCGGTAAAGAGTGACAAGTGTTGTTGTTCAAGGTCTTCATAAACGACTTGGATGTAGGAATTGAGGAGATGCTCATCAAATTTGCAGGTGCCACCTAACTGGGAGGGGTAGAAGACAGATTCAGAATTGAAACAATATTGTTAAAAGGATCTATTAAATTAAGAATTGTAGGTACAGTGGACGTTCAGCTAGCGAACGTGATCCGTGCGGGAAGCTGTGTCTGAGCACGTGCGAGTCGTGATTCGGCACTGCTGCACATGCACAAGTGCCAAACCCCAGAAGTAACCCATTCTGGTACTTCCGGGTTTGGTGCGGTGCACAACCAAGATCATGCAACTCGAAGCGTCTGTAACCCGAGGTATGACTGTACCCAGTGGCGTAGCGTGGGTTGTCAGCACCCGGGGCAAGGCAAGTAATTTGAGCCCCATAACCTGTGGATTTGCGCCCCCTAACCCTAACCCCCAGATGTTGCACCCGGTGCGGCCGGCCCCCCCTGCACACCCCACACTACGCCACTGACTTTACCAATACTCCAAAGGAGCAGAAAAGACTTTTTATGTATGTGACGACAGCCTCACGGATGCTACTAGCCTAGAGATGGAAAAAAGACAAAGTCCCTGCTAGAAAAGAATGGCATACTAAGATGCTGGACTATGCCAAAATGGCAAAACTGACCGGAAAGCTCAGGAACCAAGAAGACCAAAACTTTAATAAAGAATGGGGAAAACTTATAATTTACTTGAGAGACCACTGTAAGCAGATGAAAACATTAGCACGATTACACTAGCACTTGTAATGTAGCAAATATTATGGACAAAACGGAGTGAGATAAATTGTGGATTACTGAATTATATGCACTTGAAAAGGTGGACAATAGGACCCATGGAGGGGAAAGTAAGAAGTCTAGAGATTCAGAGTAATCTCTAAACATGGATATGTATTTGGTATTGTTATAATTTTATACTTGTAAATTCAAATAAATATTATTTCAAAAAAAGCAAAGAAAAGCAGCCTCTAAAACAGATCTGCCACAGATTTGGCTGTCCTGTTCGAAAAGAGAATGGGAGACTAAACGGGCACTGCTTTTCTGATGTGCCCTCCTTACAAAAAAAAGGATCTACTAAAAATCCAGATAATAACAATAGAATTCCTTATGCAGATAGGAAAGGTGGCTTTTGTACAGCCGTGATGCCCATCACGTTTTGTTTTGTTTTCCAGAATTTAAGCACCGTCTGTGTCTGTGCAAGATTAGCTCAGTCTTCTTCTTCTCCCCCCTGAATTGGATATATGGAGAGCAAGAATGCAAGAGGAGGCGATGCCTAGATAACAGGCTGGCTTGTTAGGACATCCATTGCAGACTGATTGCTGTCAGCCTCAGTGGAATCAATGCCATTAGTCACTTCGTTTTCCCAGAGCAAACTGATCTATTGACATTCTGCCACCAAAAATAGTTCAGCAAAAATGCCGGCCCTGCAAAACACCCCTCCAGCATGCTGATCACATCCACATGGAGACAGAATCATGGAGCAGTGAGATCTTGGAAGAACCTTAAACAGGAGGACTGGTAAACAGAAAATATAGACAAATGGCTGTTCACTAGGGCTGGGCGATAACTGGATTTCAGTATCGTAATATATCACCAGCTAAACACCACAATATCTCAATATATCATATATCTGAAATAAGGAAGGAACTACAGAGAGCCAAACAGGACAGTGACCTGGCAACTGTTACTACTTAAGTTTCTAAAAACTGATAAATGATGATATTATCAATCATCTCATGGTCACTTTCAATAGCAGTCCCAGGTTATTTGTATTCACTATGCCTCATTGCCATACTTTGGACTGTTCTGAACACCACTATTTGGTAGACAAGCCAAAAACTAAAAGTCTCATTTAGATGCATTTTGGCTTGCCTGTTGATGAAACGGAGTGTGTGATGATTGATAATATTGTCATTTATTATTTTAGACCCCTAAGTAGTAGCAATTGCCAGGACGTTGTCCTGTTCGCCTCTGTATAGTTCCATCCTTATTTCAGACATTGTGGTAGATTGCAATGTTTAGCTGCTGATAACAATGCAACTTTTAGCTGGTGAGTTATTGTGATGTTGAAAACCAGATATCGCCTAGCCCTTACACACATTGTGATTCACGATATATTGCCAGCTCAAATATTATGAACCAGTTATCACAATGTGAACTTCAAAATGGTTTTGGATGATACATTCGTACCTCAGAAGTTGAACGGAATCCATTCCAGAAGTCCGTTCGACTTCCAAAACATTTGGAAACCAAAGTGCAGCTTCTGATTGGCTGCAGAAAGCTCCTGCAGCCAACCAGAAGCAGAGGAAGCCCCCTCGGCTTCCAAAAATAGTTCGCAAACTGGAACAATCATTTCTGGGTTTGCGGCATTCGAGAGCCAAAACTTTCAAGAACTAAGCTGTTTGAAAACCAAGGTACGCCTGTATATTGATATACCACCCAGTCCTACTGCTAGCTGTAGACTCGAGAGCTCCAGCTGTTGGCTAAGCTGCTGTGATGTCATGGAAAGTTTGCCAACGTTCTTACTGCCCAGCGATGGAGCACAGACAAAGGGCACAGCGTCAGCAACAGGAACGAAAGGTCAGTATGTCTTGGATGCAGCTCACGTTTGGTTTTGACACAGAAAGTCCACAAAAAGGCCATGCTTTTTTCAGGAAAGGAGGACAGCGGAAGAAAGATGAGGGCTGAGAATCTATTGGGAAGTGCTGGGCAGTAAAAGACTTAAAACTAAGGGCCCAGAGATTGGAAAAATTGTGGTTTGTTTCCCCACCTGCCCCAGTCCTGGGAAGCTTCGTAAAGGAGCAGATCCTCCAACTGTCCCAATTTTCCAGGGACAGTCCTGGAATCACAGAAGCCATCCCGGTTCCTGATTTGATCCTGATTGTCCCGCTTTTCCTTTTTCCTCCCCTCCACGTATTGGAGAACCATTAAAAGTGTGTGGGTGCAAAAACGGAGTCCTGTTTCTATGGAAAATAAAATCCCTGCACCAAATGAAAGAAACTGTGAAGCTGGCATACAAAGCCTTTCCCATAATTTTGAAGGAAAAGGTCACCAATTCACTTTAAATTCTTTAATTGCAATGCTTCCGCGACCAGCACCTCCTTAGGAAAATGCGGGGAGTGTTGATTCCTTTGCTGTAGACAAAGTCTTGCACTGTCTACTCAGAAGTAAGTCCCACTGTATTCAAGGTAACTGGGTAAAGACTGTGCAGCCTTACACTGCAATCCAAAGCGTTTTTACTCAGAACTAAGTCCCACTGTTCAATAGGATTTACTGTCTGGTATGTTCCTGATCATTCTCACAGTTTCCATCATCATCATCAACAACAACAACATCTCCTGCCTTTTTCCATGGCAGGGACTCAGGGCAACTTACAGCTGCAATTTTATTTCATTCCATTTATCCGTTGAAAGTGTTGTACACGATCCCTTCCCTCACATATTTTATCTTTGCAACAACCCTGCGAAGTAGGTGAGGCGGAGAGGCTGCAATTGGCTCAAAGTGACTGACGTCGATGTTTACATGACATCTATGCGTGCGGCGAGAGATCACACGCGGGAGCAGCTTCCTGATGTGGAATAGGACGTCGCTATTTTCATCGGAGAAATCCTGGAGGCTATGCAATAGTTTGGCTTCTGTGCTAGCTACGAAGCAACAAAGGAACAGCATGCTCCTGCAGAACACATTGTCCTCGGTGGGCTGCGTCAGCAATCTGGCCCATTCTGTCACTGCGAATATATGTGGAAAGGCCGATAGCAACACCACAGGCAAGAGACGTCCTCCTGCCTGTAGCTCGGGGGCCCCGCACACTGCTGACTCTGTCCCCTGAAATCTCGCATGTGGAGAGAGGCCAGAGCAAGAGCAGCCAACGATCTTTTGGGCTATACCGTCAGAACCAAAGCTCCCACTCCATGCACTTTGAATAAGGGTGCAGAGTAGGGAATATCAGCTGGTGCAGCTTTGCTTCCCCGGAAGGATGAGACGTGTTGGTCCAGATGTTGGGCCATGGAAAGTCCATTGGAATGCATTCTGCAAGACCCAACATCAAACTGACTGTCGGGTCTCATGGAGCACTGCAGAAGGAGCTTTGTTGTTGGGGACCAGGAGCAGGCGGACAGTATAGATTTGGAACAGTGGCTTGCAGAGGGACATAGTTCAGAAATGCAGAAGCTGGGAAATACTGGATGGGGAATAGCTAGGAGAAGAAACACTGGAAGAGAGAGGATTAGCAGATTCACAGTCTCTGGGCAGCATTCGCCCACCTTCTCCAAGGCCACGGAGAGCTCAGAAAGTGGCAGGACAGAAAGCACAGAGGGTACAACAGGCATAGGCAAAGTCCGGCCCTCCAGATGTTTGGGTCTACAATTCCCATCATCCCTAGCTAACAGGACCAGTGGTCAGAGATGATGGGAATTGTAGTCCCAAACATCTGGAGGGCCGGAGTTTGCCTATGCCTGGGGTACAAGCTCAGATTACAAGATGTAGAAGTGACATAGATGAATAGGGACAGAAGGGGGTGGATTCCTTAATTGGGAGCACCGCCATTACTAGAAGATGTGTTCTTTGTTCTCTCGCTGTGATTATTAAAGTTTCTAACTGGTAAGAAGACTCCTTTTCCTTTGTTCTGCTTATCTACTGCCATGGGGGAGGAAGCTGATTCCCTGAAGTCTGACATTTGTGGGTTTGATGCATTTGACCACTTGGTTTTGTTTCAAACCACGTGGGCAAAAATGAACCGTGCTACACTGGACGTGGGGGACCTGTGTCCTTCCTAATGTTTCTGAAGTGCAACTCCGAGCATCCATGGCCATTGTTCATGCTGTCTGATGCTCCTGGGAGGTGTTGCAGGCATCTGTCTGTCTCCAGGGGCGAAGTCAAACCAGTGCATTAGCAGCATCAAAGAGCCTGGGCAGTGTTGACGGGACAACGATGAGTGGGAAGTGGAAGAAGAAGCAGAATAGGAAGTGTCAGAAGCTGAAGAGGTAACAGGACTCAGTGAGCTGGGAGAGTCTGTGGCAGACAGCAGTCCAGAATCAGAGGCAGAAGCTGAAGCAAGAGAGGAGGAAGGCCCAGAGGCAGAGATGAGTCTGGTTGGTGAGGAGTCACGAGTGTCTCCTCCTGCTGCTGCGACAAGCTCCCCTCCCCACCGGTCTCCCAGAACCAGAAGAGGCATGAAGAAGGCGGAGAAGTTAGCTTCACACTGTCTCAGATTGCTTGGGGGAAACCCTGGAGAGGAGGGGACTTAGGCAGCTGTGGACCTTCAGTCTCAGCAACTGCTTTATGGGGTCAAATCCTGCTGGGGATGAGATGCTCTGCTCAGTAGGCACAACCAGGGCTTTTTTTTTTCAGCTGGAAAGCACCAGAATGCAGTTCGGACGCCTCTTCCCACACCACGCCTCTGACTCACAAGAAAGAGTGCAAGGAGGACATCCTGGAGAGGGTCTTCTCATGAACCAGAAGCGCTGTGGGGATTTAATGAGGCTCTTCAGCCTCCCGGGCTAACAACTGATGTGCGGGAAGAAGACTTTCCTGTGCCTCAGTTCTGCAAGCTGCCCTTGTTATGTACTGAAGTTCTCACCCTGGGCCAGCAGGGGGATACTGTAGATAGTTATGCAAATAAGGGATCGAAAGTGACGTTCAGTGATTGGATAGTTTTAGAAAATTGTTACAGTTACATTGTACTGGAGCTCTATATAAGCAGGCTGACTGAACCCTTCAGTTCAGTTCTGTTCTGGCCTGTGAATAAACAAGAGCTGTTTGAAGAATCGCTGTGTCGTCTGATATGATCATATCTGATATGATATGAGCCAACAGTGTGACGCGGCAGCTAAAAAAGCCAATAAAATTCTGGGCTGCATCAATAGGAGTATAGCATCTAGATCAAGGGAAGTAATAGTGCCACTGTATTCTGCTCTAGTCAGACCTCACCTGGAGTACTGTGTCCAGTTCTGGGCACCACAGTTCAAGAAGGCACTGACAAACTGGAACGTGTCCAGAGGAGGGCAACCAAAATGGTCAAAGGCCTGGAAACGATGCCTTATGAGGAACGGCTAAGGGAGCTGGGCATGTTTAGCCTGGAGAAGAGGAGGTTAAGCGGTGATATGATAGCCATGTTCAAATATATAAAAGGATGTCACATAGAGGAGGGAGAAAGGTTGTTTTCTGCTGCTCCAGAGAAGCGGACACGGAGCAATGGATCCAAACTACAAGAAAGAAGATTCCACCTAAATATTAGGAAGAACTTCCTGACAGTAAGAGCTGTTCGACAGTGGAATTTGCTGCCCAGGAGTGTGGTGGAGTCTCCTTCTTTGGAGGTCTTTAAGCAGAGGCTTGACAACCATATGTCAGGAGTGCTCTGATGGTGTTTCCTGCTTGGCAGGGGGTTGGACTCGATGGCCCTTGTGGTCTCTTCCAACTCTATGATTCTATGATTCTATGATCACCCACAACTTAACAGTCCTGCCTCTCCGGCTTGCAGGAGGGACAGGGCAGAGTTCCTGCACCTTTTTTCTAGAAAAAGAGCACTGGGCCTGACCCTCCAGCAAGTCTGTGCAGGTCGCATTTTTGCTCACAAAGCGTTAACCCCAACTTGCACAAGGTGATTTACTGCCAGCTCTCTCCTGACAGCAGAGAGGGGTGTGTGATTAAATTAACATTTCTTGCGCTGCCCACTTTCGCTTCTGATTATGCCCAGAACTGGGATGTGGCCCCTGGAAGTTGGCCTAGGAGAGAATGTGGCCCCCAGGCTAAAAAAAAGAGGTTCCCACCACCCTGCTCTAAACCATCCACGTTTGGAAGCATCCAGAGTCGAGCTACTGCTGGAATTGACCACAGACGGCTGTTTATGAAAATAGCCTTTGGGAAAACCCCTCTCCTTTCTGGGCAGGGGATTCCCACAGGAGTAATAAGGTTCTCTTTAGGACCAGGCTGCCTGGCTGTTTGGCCCTGTCTCATATCGCTCACACGTCCCTCTGGCCAGAAAAGCCCCGATTCCAAAATACAGCAATAAGAGGGAAAGCTGCTTGCGTCGTTCACAGAGACCAGTTAAGCTGAACCGTTAAGAACGGCGCACTCCGAAATCCTGCTGATTCCCTGGGCTTAGGCCAAGTGCCGTCAGCTTACCTGTGTCAAAATCTCAGGGAGAATTTGCGAGCTCTCCCAGTCGCTTATTACACAACAATGCACGGGGTTTTGTTTTCCTGGCACAGAGGACTTTCCCGTCATCCCAGATTAAAATGATGGTGGCTGAAAGGCTGAGAATTACACAGCAAGCCCAGGTGCTGATTTTGCACACCTCTAAGAAGGGCTTGCAAAACTTTTGGCAGCAGAATGCTACCCTGGATCTGTGACAGCGGTGGGAACTGCTGCCCATATCCCTGTCAAATGATGTATGAGAACAGGGATGGGCCATATTTTTTCTGCGTTCCTTGCAGTGGCAGCTAGGGCCATAACTCAGAGGTACAGCAATTGCTTTGCATGAAGAAAGTCCCAGGCTAGAGCTGGGGATGCGTTTGTTTTTAAACTCACTTGCTGGTGCCCCTCGTAGAATCATAGAATTGCAGAGTTGGAAGGGACCCCCAAAGGTCATCTATTCCAACCCCCTGCAATGCAGGAATCTCAACTGAAGCATCCTTGACAGTTGGTCCTCCAACCTCTGCTTAAAAACCTCCAAATAAGGAGAATCCACTGCTTCCTAAGGGAATCTGTTCCACTGCTGAACAGCTCTCAATATTCCTAACAGGAATACTATACAGTGGTACCTCTGGTTAAGTACTTAATTCGTTTCGGAGGTCCGTTCATAACCTGAAACTGTTCTTAACCTGAAGCACCACTTTAGCTAATGGGGCCTCCCGCTGCCATCACGCGATTTCTGTTCTCATCCTGAAGCAAAGTTCTTAACCCGAGGTACTATTTCTGGGTTAGCGGGGTCTGTAACCTGAAGTGAATGTAACCTGAAGCGTATGTAACCCTAGGTACCACTGTAGTACAGTCGTACGTTGGTTTTCAAACAGCCTAGTTCTTGAACGTTTTGGCTCCCGAATGATCGAAACCAGGAAGTGACTGTTCCGGTTTTCAAACATCCTTTTGGAAGCCGAACGTCCGGCTGGGTTTTTATGGTTTCTGATTGGCTGCAGGAGCTTCCTGCAGCCAATCAGAAGCCGTGGTTTGGTTTTTGAACACTTTGGAAGTCGAACGGACTTCCGGAACGGATTCCATTCGACTTCCAAGGTATGGCTGTCGTGGGTTTCCTGGATTGGCAGAGGGCCAATATCCACTCAGTTTTATTAATCCAGTGTTACACATGTATTTTATGTATTTGAGTATTGTACATAGCTTGTCTCACTCCTTATGTCACCAAGAGCACCTGCTCACATGTCCTAAAGCAGATGTGGACTCCCTGTGGCCCTCAACTGAGTTTCATGCAGAACTGGGAGCAAACAAGGGAGAAGGAAGGAATGCTGGAAAATATAGAGCAATGGAAGATGAGGGGAAGCCCTCTGCAATCGCTTCCTCATCCAGCAGCTTGCCCCACCCATTCTTGGCTCTAGCCCCACCCACTGCAGTTCTTCCCTTAAGACATGTAACCCTCAACAAAAAATAAGCTTCCCCACCTCTTCGCTAAAGGGAGATTGGAATTATAGGGACAGAACTACCCAAATTGTATAGAAATTTATTTATGTACGCTGCTACGGCAGCAAGAATGCTACTTGCCCCAAAGTGGAAAGAAGAAGGCGTCCCAACAAAGGAAGAATGGATACAAAAACTTATGGAATATGCAGAAATGGCAAAACTTACTGGAAGAATAAGAAATCAAGATACTGTAACAAACTTTTTATAGAAGAATGGAAATGGTTTATTGGATATTTACAGATGAATTATAAAGAGATAGAAACATTGGCAGGATTATTGTAATAATCTGCAGTTCTATAAGAGTATATATTTAAAGAAGATAAATAAATGAGCAAAATAATTCAATTTGGATACACAGAAGATATTAAAAACAAATTTAAGGAACTGCAGAAAGAGGAGGATGTTAAATTGATTGTAAAACTAATGAAATGTATAAACTTGAAAAGTATAAATAAAACCTTTTTTTAAAAAAAAAAAAAAGGAAACATTTCCACCAATTTTGGAACTGGGCTTACCTTTTGCGTGTTTCCAGAGATGTTCTTCGTTTAGTTCTTCATTCCCAAAAGCTCTGCCCAATGAATCACTGCCTTTGACCTCCAGAACCCTGGATCCAGCCCCCGGGTGTTGCAGAAGTTGACTAGAAAGGTTTGTTTTGAAGAGCAGACATGGGCTTCCGCCATTATGCAATGGCTTGCATCAATCACGGGAGTTGGCAGGCATGGCGTTCAAGCCTGTGATGCAACGCTATTCACTTACAGAAGCCAGGCTACCTTGAACCACCTCTGGAAGCCAACGCATGTCACGATGCGTAAAGCCAGGAGTCCAGAGAGCAAATATCTCGAAGTGACATTTGCTGCAGAACTTTCGGCTTGGATCTGGGAGCATGAAAGTAGCAGCAAAATTCCTCACCAAGTTTTTTTTGGGGAAATTCAGGGGAAGTCCCCTCCGCAGGAGGCCATCTCCTGGCAGACACAACCCCCTTGCCTTCCAAAACATCACTCTGTGCCATGGTCTGGCTGGATGCAGAGGAGCGGTGGAAGGCAGCAGCTGGGAAACCCCCAAGGGAACCCCCAGGAGAAGAAGGCTCAGAGACCGGGGATTGGTGGTGGGACAACAATGTGTGGTCAGAGGGAGAAGAGGGAGAAGAACAGGAGGAGGAGGAGGCATCAGAAACTGAGGAGAGAACAGGGTTTGGTGAGCAGGTAGAGGCTGTGGCAGAGAGCAGTTCAGAATCAGAGGCTGAAGAGGAGGTTAGTCAAGAGGCAGAGATGAGTCAGACTTCTGAAGAAGCCAGGGAGTCTCCCCCTCCTGCTGCAACCCGCTCCCCTCCCCACTGGCCTCCCAGGACCAGAAGAGGCATGAAGAGGGCAGAGCAAAGGCAAGGCACATTGGCAAAGTCTCAGGTTGCTTGGGAATAGGGTTGCCACCTATATAATACAGGATTGCCCCATATTTCAATGTAAAATGCTTCATCATATAGAGTTTTGTCCTGTATTTCAGGTCTTCTCTCTCTCTCTGCCAAGTTAGGGATTCCCTATACATGTTTTTGAAAGGGCGCATGAAAAGCCATGTATTTAAGCTCTGAGTAGCCAAGCACTGTGTGTGATGAATTCCAGAGGGGCTATCCTGTTAGGCTGCAATAGACTGCAATGGATTGCTTTGAATGCCCCCCAACCACTCCGCCCCACATTTTGCCAGAACAAAGGTGGCAACCCTCCTTGAGAAGGACCTGGGGGATGAGGAGACTTACGTAGCCAACTGTAGGAAGCTGGGGACCTTCAGTCCCCACAAATGCAAGATCTACCAGGACAAGCTCCTGCACCTCCTGAGTCGATCATGTTTCCTTGAATAAAGAGTTAGTTTCACTGAGTCCGGTTGATTTATTGCTGACCTTTTTCTGACTCCTGCTCCTGACGCTCTGCTGCATCATCATCCTAAGATATCTGGGGCAAGGAAAATGACGGGCACCTGTCATTTGCAGAGAGGTTCCCCCAGCCATTCTGGGCAGCTTCCAACACAATATTAAAATACAGTAATGCATCAAACATTAAAAGCTTCCCTAAACAGGGCTGCCTTCAGATGTCGTCTGAAAGTCTGGTAGTTGTTTTTCTCTTTGACATCTGGTGGGAGGGCATTCTACAGGGCGGGCGCCACTACCGAGAAGCCCCTCTGCCTGGTTCCCTGTAACTTGGCTTCTCACAGTGAGGGAACTGCCAGAAGGCCCTCAGCGCTGGACCTCAGTGTCCAGGCAGAACAATGGGGGTGGAGACACTTCTTCAGGTATACTGGACCGAGGCCGTTTAGGGCTTTAAAGGTCAGCACCAATTGTGCTTGGAAACGTACTGGGAGCCAATGTAGGTCTTTCAAGACTGGTGTTATGTGGTCTCGGTGGCCGCTCCCAGTCACCAGTCTGGCTGCCGCATTCTGGATTAGTTGTAGTTTCTGGGTCACCTTCAAAGGTAGCCCCACATAGAGCGCATTGCAGTAGTCCAAGCAGAGCATGCACGACTCTGGCAAGACAGTCTACGGGCCACATTCCCCCATAGGTACACCTCTGAGGGCCAGACGCCAGAGGTGACCCAGGAGCAGAGGCGATAGATAGGACAAGTGCAAATATCTGCCGGAAGTGTAAAGAAAAAGAAGGTACCTTTTATCATATGTGGTGGACCTGTAAGCTTTCTGGGAGATGATATATAATGAACTGAAAAAAATGCTTAAAATAACTTTGTTTTAAAAAAAACCATTAGCTTTTTTATTAGGAATTACATGTACTGACATCCCAAAGGATCAGAAAAGACTTTTTATGCACGGAACAACAGCCGCCCGGATGCTACTATCCCCGAGATGGAAAGAAGACAAGGTCCCTACCAGAGAGGAATGGCAAACCAAGCTGATGGACTATGCCGAAGCGACAAAGCTGACTGGAAAACTCAGGAACCAAGAGGACAAAAACTTTACAAAAGAATGGGGAAAACGTACGAGTTATCGAAAAGACCATTGTAAGCAGATAGAAACATTGGCAGGATTCTGATTCCACTTGTTGTATAACAATTACCGTACCATGGACAATATGGATTGATACAAAAGTTAGAGTTTGGAAGAAGATGAAGTTTAAAATGTTTAAAATGGGACTCAATGGGGAGGGGAAGTCCTGGGATTTGGAGAAATCTCTGTAAAGTGGTACCTCAGGTTACATACGCTTCAGGTTACATAGGCTTCAGGTTACAGACTCTGCTAACCCAGAAATAGTACCTTGGATTAAGAACTTTGCTTCAGAATAAGAACAGAAATTGGGCTGCGGTGGTGCAGCGGCAGCAGGAGGCCCTATTAGCTAAAGTGGTGTCTCAGTTTAAGAACAGTTTCAGGTTAAGAACAGACCTCAGGGAAGCATTAGGTTCTTAGGTACCACTGTACCTATATTTGGATTTTTAAAACTTTGTATTGGAAAAATCAAATAAAAATGATTTCCAAAAAAAGAAAAAAAGAGCAGAGGCGATAGTGATAGGTGCATGTCTCGCTCCACCCATGAAAAAATGGAAATGTTTCTGACTTTTGTCTGAGACTCACACACCTTTCATCGTCCCCCATCCAGGCAGCCAAGAGGCATTAGGACACTAGTCCCTAGTTTCATCAGAATTGTTTGAGGGTGTGGGAAACCCTTCCAGACCCTGACTTATCTTTGCAAATGTGCTAGCAGTTTTATTGCTGCACCACTGCGAGACTAGTAATTTGCTGTTTGCATTGTTTTATGCTATTCTTAATAACTGCATTTATTTTGTTCTTGATGATTATTTATTAAAATTATATTATATTGGCTGTGATTAAGAATAGCACAACATTTATATTATATTATATTATATTATATTATATTATATTATATTATATTACATTACATTACATTACATTACATTACATTACATTATATTATATTATATTATATTATATTATATTATATTATATTATATTATATTATATTATAATTTGAGTTCCCACTGTCTCCCTGTACGAAGCCAGCTAAAAAGGCAGCAAAATCGCGCCTGCGCACTACGGAGCGGGAAGCCGCGCCATGGGGCGCTTTTTCCTTGCCCTTCAACGGGCAAAGCCTGTGGGCGGGGCTTGAGAAACGGGGCGGGCGGGGGGGGGTGAAGGGAGACGCTCGCGGGGCGGAGTGTTCCAGCATCCGGGTCCCTTTCCCGCTGTTGTGTGCCTGCGTTCCATCCCGCCTGGCATTGAGCGGCGCCTGTGCCTGTGAAGCGGCTGCCAACGTTCTAAGCAAAGCAGACTCTTCCGCCGGCGCGCAGGCAGCAGCATCTCCTCTGGGTGAGTAGCTAGTCCTGCGTGTGCATTGCCCCCCACAAAAAAACTCACCCCTCTTCTCCGTTCAGGCTGGGCTGGGGTGTGTGGGTCGGGGTAGTTTCCAGCCTGCCATGCAAAATTGAGGTGTCTGGGTCTTTCTCCTTAAGGTCTCCAGCCTTCCGTGCAAAAAAAATGGGGTTTTGCAGCTTTCAGTATCTCGTGCAATAAAAAATTAAATTTTGGGGGGTGCTCTGAGGTGTTTCTCTTTGCCCCTGCCTGCCTGCTTGGCTGCACAGAGGTAGGGCAGTCCTGTCTGTGACTTACAACAAAGAGAGAGGAGAGATGCGCGTTGCGAGAGGGGTTGCTGTCTGCGCTGTCTTTCCCCTTCCCAGTGGCAGCATCTATGGGGGATTTGGGGTGTTTGGAGAGACTAGGAAGGGAGGAGGTGGGGGCCACCCGCCTGTCCTTTCTCTCTTCCCTCTTAACCCCCAGTTCCCCAAGGAAAAGAGCGTCCGTCTGGGATGCCTTTGGCTCCAGCTACTGGTTGGGAGAGAGGCGGGTGATCTGTCCTTGTGGGTCTCTGTGGGGCGTCCGAGTGGGGCGTCCTTTCTCCAGAGATGCTGGGTGGTCCTGTCTGCGCGCTCCCTGCTCTCTGTCTTCTTATGGGGGGCTGAGGGGCCAGAGGGCTCTGTGAAGATGGCCCTCCCTGGGGGCGATGAAGAGGGGGTAGCTGGGTCTTGGGCTACGGTTGGGGGTCCTGTCTATAGGGCTGTGAGAAGATGCGATGGGGCAGTCGGTGGGGTGGTGCATACGGCTCTTGCCAGGGGGCACTGTAGAGCCATGGGGAAGGAATCTTGTCTCATTTGTGGGGCTGGGAGCTGTAGGGAAGACATTTGGTGGGGGGGGTAGTATCTGGAACTTGGGGGGTGGGATAGGGGGCCCTGACCTCATATGCTCCCTGACACTGTGCCCTTTTCATTCTCTGTATGGGGCTAAGGTGAGGGGGAACATAGCTAGACTTGGAATCTGTATGGGGCTTCTGTGGGGCTGAGGAGGCATATCGCCCCCAGAGCAGCTGTGGGGCTTGCCATCCCCTTGGAGACAAGAAGGTGTTTTCTATGGGGCCACCCAGAAACGGGACAGCCCTTCTGCACAGCACACCTGTTCTGCCATCCCTTCTGCGGAAGCATGTGATGCTGGCGTTCTTTGGATGATGTCTGGGTTGTTCCTGAGAACTGGGAGGTGGCCGTGTCGTGGGTTCCTTTCCTGTCAGGTTGTGGGGTGTTTGGGGTGTGTCGTTCCCTAAGGGGTTATTTGACACGTGCGGCGCAGTTCAAGGCTGCTGTGGGGTGTTGTTCTGTGGAGCCGAGAAAGCGTGGGCAGGTGTGTTTGGAAATAATGTGGTATCCCTTAGGGGAGATGCCAACACATTTGGCAGCGTCACGGTGGTGGATATATATATATGTGTATATTTTAATGTGCGTCCCGAAAGGGCTGGATCCGTTCTACCCACCTTGGCTGTGGGGGAAAGGCCGGGTCCCCAAGGCACTGCCCCAGTTTCTAATTCCGTTGTTGCTGTTTTGTTTGGCTGGCCTCGCCAGGTTGCAATGCCCAGTCTCTCTGCTAGTCTGTATTGAACTGGGTTATGCCAAACAGCATGGGCACCACCGAGTGGCGGCATGGATTTCCCCCCTCTGGGTCTGGAATGACTCTTCTTCTGCGCTGAGTGCAGGCCCAGATATCTGTGGATGTGTGTGCACTTTAAGCTGGTCCTCCTCCTCTTTTAAATGCGAACCATCCAGCCTCCCGTCTTTCAAAAGTTGACAGGAGGGCAAGTTCCCTGGCTTGTTTAAAGGCAGATCAGACAAGATTACAAGAGTGTCTTTTATATGTCTGGAGAGGAAGTTGCAGCAGTTCTCAGAGACTCCCCTCCTTTGCAAAATAGCCTTTGATTATAGAGTGAGCCAGCAAAGCACAGGAAATTCCTAATGCTGAGTAGGAGAGAGTCTGAAAGCACAGAGCTTAGGTTGTGGGTAGTAGTGGAGAGGGGGGGTAAGCACCAGAACGCAGAGATTGCCATAGTGGTGATCTCCAGATGTTTGCATGGTTAAACGCCAAGGGTGACGGGGAATCGGAGCCCCCCATCAACATCTGCAGGGCTCAGCCAACTTAGAGACCAACCGCTGCCATAGGCAAAGCGTAAGAGTGTGGAAATTTACCCCGGGGTGTTTGCAGAGCAGCTGGTTTTGATAGCTTGAGGAGCCAATGTAGTTCTCTGGCCCCCTGATGCTGGCCTCCGCCACTCCCTTTTGCAAATATCACAGGAGATGCCAAAGATTTCCTGCGTGTGTGTGTGTATTTCTAAAGAAACTTTGGCAATGCATTTCGATTGCATATTGCTTCTCTCCGGCCTTCCCTTTTTCATCTGTAGTTCCTGATCGCGCCTGCAACGTGCTTAGCAACACGGAAAGCTGGCTTAGTGGCTCTGCTTGCTTTCAGGACTCGAAATGCAGAGTGCGCTTCCTACTGTCTTATTATCCTTGTTTTGGGTGTCTGCGATTGCCACAGATTCCTCCTTTTTGCTAAGTTGCCTGTGTACCTCTGCACTTCTTCTGCAAGTTCTGTTCCGCTCTCTCAAAGTCCAGTAGGTGTACATTGCTGGAAATTTCCAGCTTTTAAAGAAATAACGTCATTCTAACAACAACAACAAAACAGGCTTGTGGTTTTCTCTGGGGGAGTTGTGCAAAAAATTCTCAGTGTTACCGTCTGAGACCTCTCTTCCTTTCCTCTTTGATGATAGCTGTCTTCTCTGCATGTAGCCACATGGTGTTAATTTGAGACTAGATGTTTTGGTGAAATTAAACATTAATACATAGTATGTGGAGTAGATGTGTAGCTGTTTTAACAGAGCGGCGAGTTAATTTTCAAACACCAGCCACACTCTGGGGCGGTTTTTTGTTTTTATAAGGGTCGGCGTGAATTGTTGGATGTTTTTGTGGTAGACTTCTGTGGAACTGAGAGGTTCTGGAGAGCTGGTGTGGCCTAGAGGTTAAGAGGCTGAGCTGATACTTCTCTCTTCTCTGCCGTGAACTCACTTGGTGGTCTTAAGAGAACCGTGCTCTCTCTGCCTCAGTCCCCCCACCTGGAAAATGGGAAACAATATTTTTGTACATTCAAAATTTTTGTGACTCAAAGGTGGAGGGTGGTTTACAAGTAGTCATATAAATAAAGAATGCTAGCTTACCTGACAGGGATGATGTAGCATCACAACTAGATGATGCATGTGAAATCCATTGAACACCTTGAAAACACTCTACAGGTGTTAGACATTATCGCCAACATGGTTATTCTGATCTAAAGGAAACTTGGATTATTGAAAAAGGTAGAGAAGCAAACAGTTCTGCGTGCTTGGATCTACAAATGGATTTAAACCGACACGGGTGGCGCTGTGATCTAAACCACTGAGGCTCTTGGGCTTGCTGATCAGAAGGTTGGCGGTTCAAATCCCCGCAAAGGGGTGAGCTCCCGTTGCTCAGTCCCCACTCCTGCCAACCTAGCAGTTCGAAAGCACCCCCCCCCAAAGTGCAAGTAGATAAATAGGTACCACTCCAGCAGGAAGGTAAATGGCGTTTCCGTGCGCTGCTCTGGTTTCTCCTTAGTCCTGCTGGCCACATGACCTGGAAAAACTGTCTGTGGACAAACACCAGCTCCCTTGGCCTGTAAAGTGAGATGAGCGCTGCAACCCCAGAGTCGTCTGCGACTGGACTTTACTGTTAGGGGTCCTTTACCTTTACCTTTTTATTTGCTTAATATTTGCATTGGGAACCAGAAGACCACATCAGTGCAGCAATATACTGGAATGTCTCAACACAAATGGGAGGAACAGCTTGCATTTTAAGTTTTGCCAGATTAGAGAGCCTGGATGGGTTGGTTAGAGCGTGCTGCTGATAATGCCCCGTATGGGACAGCTGCTTATTCCTGCGTCGCAAGGGGGTTGGACTAGATGACCCTCAGGGTCCCTTCCAATTCTACGATTCACTCTGACCCTTGGCATAGAAGAACCGGGGTGGAAGATCTGACAGCCTTCCGCATGGGGCTCATGCTCCCACGACACGACAGAACCGGGAGTGAGACCTTTTCTGTGTAATTGGAAGATTAATTGCTCCGTTGGGTTGCCTTTTCCACCTGTGCGCTTTGTAAGAACATCCAAATGACTTTCTTTGTGCCAATGTGCCGTCCACATGGCAGGTGGCAAAGCATGTGGATTGGGGGGATGCAGCAGTGATTGTGTACAAAACTCCTGCCTGGAGTTGTGCGTGGCTTTTCACTGCAGGTACCACTTTGGTTGTTATTTGCCTAAGATCCGGCAGCCCAGCCGCTGCTCAAGCGATGCTTGGTGTCCATATCTGGCCTCGCAAAGGGATATTCTTCCAGGTCACATTTGTGCAGCTCTGTTCCTACGGCAGTAGTTGCACGTCCAATGTCTCTCCCGCTTGCATTTATTTCCCTGCCAGACAGAACAACTGACATGCTCTGTCCTGGTCCTCTCCTCTTGGCACGCTGCAATCTGCATGACGATGGCTAATAAATTAGGAATGTTTGGTTGCAGGGAATCCTCCTTCGGAGTTGAAGGCTAGGAATGCCGAGTTTGCCTTCCCTTTCAGCCATGTGATTACTGGACGCGAGTTTAATTTCAGCTGCTATATTCTACACAAACAGATGATCACATGGCAGAAGTGTTCCTGGACTGTACAACTTCAAGCTGCAGGAGTGTGGGAGCATTCTGCTCCATTAAAATACATATATACTCCCTGCACATAGAAAACTTAAGTGTCAGGGAGAAGCGTTCTAGCCTATCCTTCTACCTGGCATGCTGTGAATGTGACTAGAGGAGCCATTCAGACATAAATACATTCCTCCCGACCTGCAGCGTGTAGTGTAAAGATGGGTTAGATTCCAGATTGGAGGTCCAGAGTTGCAAGGGGCTACAACTATTCACCCCCAACCAGCGTTCGAAATTCGCCAGGAGCCAGGCACATTTTGCACCCGACTATCGCCCATTTGCAACCAAGTTAAGGTGCCTGCTCCACCATCTGGAGGCACCTGCCTGGGGATCCTTGGATCTTGATCATTTTCACGCAGTAGCAGCACACCCAGTAGAATTCTGTCCGTGATATTTTATCTGCACAATCAGAATGAATTTCAGGAACCAAAAAATCATATTGAAAAACACGACTTCTGAGCCGCCTGGCCCAAGAATGGCAAGTGGACATTCCGTTTTGGCGACTGTAACCCAGGTTTAAGGAGCCATTGGGCACCTAGCTTACATATCTGAGTTTCTAACACTATACCCTCAATACACACGCTTTGCATTAGTATACTTTGTACTCGCATATAGAAGAAATAGGTAGCCTCCATTCTGTCCCCTAAGGAGTGGTGGGGAGGGGAACCTGTGGCCCTCCAGATGTTGCTGGATTGTAGCTCCCATCAGCGTGGTTGTGATAAGGGATAATGGGAGCTGTAGTGCAACAACATCTGGAATGCTGCAGGTTCCCCACCCACTGTCCTAAAGAATGTAGCACGGCATCTTGGCCCTTTGGACCTTCAGGGAGCCATGGGAGATTTCAGTTCCCATGCATCCCAGTTTTGCAGAATGCAATGTATATCCTAATGCTATTCTGCTGAGGCCATCCAGGCTGCAAGTAGAGTCCTCCGGAAGTAACGCAAAGAGACGTGGAGCAGGATCCAGTTGAACCTCGACTTACGTAAGGCTCTACTTACGTACGATTCCAATTACGACTTCGGGGCAGCACTGGGGCCTCTGCCACCAGGGAGAGGGCCCCCATCCCACCCTCGAAGCTGTGGAAGAGGTGCCGCCTGCAAGAGGCACAGCAGGGCGCACTGCAGCCCCAAACCCCACCAAGGAACTAACCTGAGGAAGTCCAGAGAAGAACCTGGCCTGGCAAGAAAAAAAGTGGACCTGGCCAAAGTGAACCAGTTCTTTACTGACCCTTGCTCCACCCCCAGCTTGTAGCCAGGTAAGCCCACCCACCCTCAGTGCACGTAAGAAAAAGATATGTCAATTTTTTTTCATCTACAATACAGTGGATGCTCAGGTTGCAAACGTGATCCGTGCGGGATGCACATTCACAACCCGCAGTGTTTGCAACCTGTGTCTGCGCACGTGCGGGTTGCAATTTGGTGCTTATGCGCAGAGCGCGATTTAGCACTTCTGCGCATGTGCAACCGCCGTAACCTGAAAGTAACTCGTTTCAGTACTTCCAGGTTTCAGCGGTCCGCAACCCGAAAAATACCTGAAGCATCTGTAACCCGAGGTATGACTGTACTGTCTTATTTATTTTATAGTACAATACATTGATTATTGCCTTCATTTTATGGATCTATGGTCTTGTTAGACAGTAAAATCCGTGTTAAATTACTGTTTTAGGGGGTGTTTTTCATCATCAATTCACTTTTTCATTACTTTCTATGGAAAAGTGCGCCTCTGCCTATGTACGTTTCTAGTTATGACCAGACCTCCGGAACAGATTATGGTCGTAAGTAGAGGTTCCACTGTAGATTGCTTTGATGCTTCATTGGGGTTCCCTGGAACATGGACACTGGCATCTTCCCCCTGTGCCACTTGGGAATTAATTCCAGTTCGAGCTAAGAGCATTCCACTCATCCCTATGATGGACCATGCTATTGCTGCTTTAGGCTTCATGTGAATACCATCACAACTTGTTCTTTTTCTGTGACATGACTGAAGAAAACAAAGGCTTCCCTGCCGTTGTACAAGTGGATTCCTTGACAACTTGCATCACTGGTTCGAATGTGTATTAAAGATTAACTAAGGCTGCGCGCATCCTTGCTCAGCTGAAAGCAAAGTTATAAAACGTGCTCTGAGACCTTGTTTTGGAATGCAAGAGGTGTTTGGTGTCTCATTTCCTTTGTGTATACAAGAATTTGCTACCCCTTTGCTGTGAGTGAGATATATATTGCGTGTTCGGACACCAGCTCAGCTCTGTGCAAAGCCCAACACACCTGGGTTAGGGAAATCTTGGGCTGTGCACCTTAGCCCACAAACGTGGTAATTTTCATTGGCCTCTCTGTGGCTTGCTTCCAAGGAGATGTGCTGGGGAAGAACTGTAACTCAGTGCTAGGAAACATGCGGAAATTCCAATGTTCAATCTCACGTGAAACCCTAGAGCTGCTGGCTGTTAGTGAAGACAAAACTAACTTGGATGGCTCCAGTGGTCTGATTCTGCATAAGGCATCAATCCTTTGCTGGAGTAGGCACAAATTCCACTGGTCATCTCTCCTAGTGCTGCTTTAACAGTCTCAAAAGTGCCAAAGAAATTTCTTCTTTCTAGTATTGCAGTGGAATCGGCACACACGCCAGCATGCAAGTAACCATGGTTTTGTTTTTTAGCAGATATGGCCTTTAATGGATATGGTGCCACGAAGATTTCTACATAGGTACCTTGGTTTACGAACTTAATCCGTTCTGGAAGTCCGTTCTTAAACCAAAGCGTTCTTAAACCAAGGCGTGCTTTCCCATAGCAGCGGGGGACTCCATTTCCAAATGGAACACACTCAACAGGATAAGCTGGTCTCTGACCGTAATAAATTATCTATATATCACTCAACAGGAAGCAAAACATGTTCTGCTTCCAAAGCAAAGTTCACAAACCAAAACACCTACTTCCGGGTTTGCAGCGGTCTTCATCCAAGTTGTTCATAAACTAAGCTGTTCTTAAACCAAGGTACCACTGTACTTAAAGAAAGCTCAATTTTCCAATCGGAAGCAATTGCACTTGCTGTTTGTCATTGCATCTTGAGAACTGGTCCTCTCGCCCGGCATTAGGCACATACAAAGGTGCTTTCCATCAAGTCAGTGACTCTGCAGGATTTCAGGAAGTGGTCTCTCTCCCAGCCCTACCTAGAGATGACAGGGCTTGAACCTGAGACCTTCTACTTGTGAGGCAGAAGCTCTTCCACTGAGCTACGGCCCTTCCGAGGCAGGCCTGGACTAGACAGATCACTCATTTGATTCCCTGTATGGCAGCTTCTCCATGTGCATTATTAATTTTACTTTGGGCAAAATGTTGTTGTTTAGTTGTTTAGTCGTGTCCGACTCTTCGTGACCCCATGGACCAGAGCACGCCAGGCACTCCTGCCTTCCACTGCCTCCCACAGTTTGGTCAAACTCATGCTGGTAGCTTTGAGAACACTACCCAACCATCTCGTCCTCTGTTGTCCCCTTCTCCTTGTGCCCTCCATCTTTCCCAACATCAGGGTCTTTTCCAGGGAGTCTTCTCTTCTCATGAGGTGGCCAAAGTCTTGGAGCCTCAGCTTCAGGATCTGTCCTTCCACTGAGCACTCAGGGCTGATTTCCTTCAGAATGGATCGGTTTGATCTTCTTGCAGTTCATGGGACTCTCAAGAGTCTCCTCCAGCACCATAATTCAAAAGCATCAATTCTTCGGTGACCAGCCTTCTTTATGGTCCAGCTCTCACTTCCATCCATCACTATGTATGCAAAATGTACCTGCTGCTTAACTGACAAAATATCTCCAAACCATTGGTATAAAATGCTGTGAAACAGATATTTAAAACAGCGGCAAACGTGGACTTTAAAAACAAATAAAATTGTAAAAATAAAATTTCAAAACGAAGATAAAATGATTAGATTTTTTAAAATGTCCATAAATAATGTTTGGGTTGCTTCAACAACAACAACAAAAAGTTTTTGGCAAGCATTGAACAGAACAAAGAAGGCAGCTGCCTAATATTAACATATTGATACTAATACGGTAATATAATTGTAAACATGATGGGAGAGGGAAGAGAGAGCTCTGAGGAGCAGATGGTTCCCTGGTTTTTACTTCCTTTTGCCAAACCTGTTCTGGCAGGAGAGTTGACACGTGGCCATTGTGTGTTGATCTATCTGCAGTGCTTTCTTAAAATGCTCCTCCACGTGGCTTCTGTAACTCTTTCAAATACTGTTCCATTGATGCATCACTTCCATCTATTCCCTTGTATCTCAGATTGCTTGCAGGACTTTGGAATCAATTCTGGAACTGGCGCTTAGATGGCTTCTTTTGCCGCATCCTCTCCTTGCTCACGCAGTCACAACCCTTACGAAGAGACATCATAATACATGTCTGATTTCACACCGGCAGAGGTCATGCTTTGGTTTAGTGGCGGGGTGAGGTTGACTAAGGTTTGCCTCGCATTTGACACCTTGCTCTGTCCACATTCTTGGTGTGTTTTGAATTATGTTGGTGGCTTGGGCGCAAATCAGCGGATCGGATTAACATTTGCTGCGAGCTGGTGTAACACCAGGCCCTGTGATCTTTCCCTGCTTTTCAGCAGTCCGTTCCAAAACCAAAGCATTCCAAAACCAAGGCGTGCCTTCCCATAGCAAGTAATGCAAAATGGATTAATCCGTTCCAGACTTCTAAAAACAACCATTAAAAGAGCAATTTAAAACTAATTTTACTCTCTAACGAGACCATTGATCCATAAAATGAAAGCTATAAAGAGTGTACTGCAGTCACACAATCAATCAGTCAGTAGCTGAACTGGGTTCTTCCACACAGTCGCGAAAACAAAAAGAGAGAGCTGCAAAAACAAAAATGCAAAATAAATAGCAAAAACAGACAGACCTCCGTGTAACACTCAAAACAGAAGTGTGGCATTCAAAACGGAAGCACAACACTCAAAACGGAGCACATTCGGCTTCCGAAAAAAGTTCGCAAACCGGAACACTTACTTCCGGGTTTGCAGTGTTTGGGTTCCAAGTTGTTTGAGTTCCAAGGCGTTTGAGAACCAAGGTACCACTGTATTGTTAGATGTTGGTGACTTGTGGCTGCTAGGCATCACAAAGACCCCACCTGCTTGTGCGCAGACTGGAGGGAAAGTTTGGCAACAAACTATTGTCCCGCAGCTTAAGAGTGGTGCCTTTCAAATCGTTCGGACTGTGACTCCCGCCATCCTTGACCACTGGCCATGCTGGCTGGGGGCCGATGGGAGTCTGGAGACCAACAATGTTTAAGGGTGTTATGGGAATCTCTGTTGTTTTTCCTGTAGCGGAGTAACATGGCTGCCCATGTGGAAATTAGGGTCCGTGATGGAAGGAGGTGGATGTTTCCTGTTGCATTTGTGCAAATGGTGTCGCCTTAGTAGGTAAGCACTGTATGTTTACCTGCTTTTCACTGCTCAGCTGGTTGTTGATTCCCCCCCCCCAAAAAAAAACAGGAAGAAAAATCATAACCAAATTAAACCATAAATTTGGGTTGACTTCCATCCACTCCCCCTCTTGGTTCCATTATAATATACCGTATTTTTCGCTCTATAAGACGCACTTTGCCCCTCCTAAAAAGTATGGGGAAATGTGTGTGCATCTTATGGAGCGAACGCAGGCTGCGCAGCTATCGCTGAAGCCAGAACAGCAAGAGGGATCACTGCGCAGCAAGAGGGATTGCTGTTCTGGCTTCTGGGATTCAGAATATTTTTTTCTTGTTTCCCTCCTCCAAAAACTAGGTGCGTCTTATGGTCGGGTACGTCTTATTGAGCAAAAAATACGGTACTTGTTTATGCACATTCATAAAAGCTTATATAGTTAACAATCCAATTTTAAAACCTTCTTCATCTTGGCTGGTCTTGGCCTGGAATCCAATCTCACATATTGGAACAAAGTCTTTCGTTCAAACAATACATCAAGTCCTATACATCTCAGTATCATAACTTTAGTTTTTTTAAAAACAACAATCATTTCCCACAATTTCTTCAAATCTTAATATGTTTTTTACCTTTGGGGGTGAAGTCAAACGGTTGGAACTTGCAGCGCCTGCTGTGGCTGTGGAGACTGAGAGACATGTTTTGTTGCAGCTGGGGCAGAAGAAGGCATCTGGTTGTGCTGCTGCAGATGCACCGTGATGTTTCTTCTCTCTATGCTCCTCCGAGTGCTTGTTCCTCTTCTGGTCACTGCTGTGCGTGGATGACCTGACGATCTGCCTCCAGGCCCTGCGGTCGTCTGCAAGGGGTTGACATTGCCAGACATCATGTCACGTTTTGCAGGCATCTTTGTAATAGAGTTGGTGCCTGAAACCAGTTCCCCGTAGAACATATCCTTGGGAGTCCTGACATCTTCCATTCTGTGTACATGACCAAGCCAGCGTAGATGTCACTGAGATGGAAATGCAGACGTGCTGGGAATGCGAGTTTGGGAGAGCATGACTCAGTTTGAGACTCTGTCCTGCCATGTGCAAGTGGGAAATAAACAGGTATAGTCAAACCTCGGTTCCCAAACGCTTCTGTTTTGGAACATTTCGAATGCCAAAAACCCGGAAGCAAGTGTTCCTGTTTTTGAACGTTTTTCGGAAGCCAAACGTCCAACGCGGCTTCCGTTTGAGGACAGGAAGCTCCTGCAGCCAATCGGAAGCCACGCCTCGGTTGTTGAACATTTCGGACGCCGAACGGGCTTCCAGAACGGATTATGTTTGACAACCACGGTTTGACTGCATCCTGAAAACACCATTTCTCTCCAGTATTCTGTCCTCAGTGGGAAATGGACTCAGCTTACGTACAAAGCTGTCCTTGCATCTTCCTTGTGATCAGAGGAGTGTGAAATGCAGGGATCAAAAGCCGCCTCATTGCCGGTCCTTTCGAATGGAAATCCTTTTGCTGAAGGACTTTCCAGGTGTGCTTCCAGCTGCTCCTTGTCCTCAGCATCTGCGCATCCCATGCGAAAGGTACATGTTGGAAGGGAAGTGGCGCATTGATTCATGCAGTCCATTGATCCGCTTTCCACTGTCGGCGAAGTATTGACAGCAGTAAATGGAACTCGTATCCTGTTGGGGATATATTAAATGCAGGCAGATCATAAAATTCACACAAATGAACCAGCTCGACTTTATCTCTCTTCTTTGTTGACCAAAAGATTCTGCGGCAGGTGCTGTTATTATAAAAGCTATACTGTTGTAAATAAAAGTTAACCCTTTCCCTTCAACTGCGCAGAGGAAGGAGAGCGCGGTTTATAGAAAATCGGCTACTTGGCGGATCGTGCACAAAAATCTTGAAAGAGAAGTTGGAAGACAATGATGGCATAAACCTCAGGGGAGAGGCTTTTTTTAAAAAATAATAATGTTATTTTATTGAGTTTTGAACAATCTAAACGGTACAATAAAGAGTAACAGTGTCAGCAAAGCAATTGCAGATCTCTTGCAATTTGTTCCGTAAACTAAGACACACACCGAGAAGACAGAAACAAGGAGCGGAAACAAAGATGGACTCAGATTAGTTCATCAAATCTCCCTGCATGTGAGGCTGGGGGTTTGCAAGCTACAGATGAGGCACTGATAAATAGAAACCATGCAGTTAAAAGTGTATCAGGTTTAGCCTGGCCGTTGGCTAATCTGAAAGGTTCGTTTTTCTAATTACATAATGCCTTAAGGCAGTGGTTCTCAGACTTTTCAGTCTTGGCCTTTAGCCTTGGCCACACTTTCAGAATCAAAATGTGCTTGCACCACATCAAAGTTTTTATGGATAAGAAATACGTCGGAAAACAAAAAGAAGCAACTCCTAGCCGTGTTTGATTTCTGACATGGAACACAACTGCTTTATGATATGATCATGGGACAGCCCTGAAGGCAGTCCTGTTTAGGGAAGTTTTTAATGACTGATGTCTTAATGTATTTTTAATCTTTTCTTGGAAGCCGCCCAGAGTGGCTGGGGAAACCCAGCCGGATGGGCGGGCTATAAATAATAAATTATTATTATTATTACTTATTAAGAGACATCCAGAAAGTACAGAACAACACAGCTAAAAAAAGAACATGAATCATTCCCAAAATATAATTATAAATAAGCCTCTTATATACATACCTTAAGTATGTATAGAAAACACAGTGAGCGGTGTGAGCTTGCTTTTGCCAGGAAACCTCTGTACTGGGTCTAATTAGATCAATATAGGACAAATTAGACTTATGCTAGGTCTAATTTGAGACCTGCTCATTTCTGATCTTTCAGGTTTGTCAGAGTTGAAAATCCCTGTTCTCAACAGTATTGTCCTTCGTATCCTTTGATGCTCTTGCTCTCGTTTCTGCAAATAAAAAAAATATTATTTTGATGCTACACTGAAATGTTTAAATGTCTCTTTGATTGTCCTTGAATCTTCCTGCCACAGTTGTCATCCTCTCCTGACCCACCAGTGTGGCGTGCCACACTCTTGGAGAACCACTGGATTACAGCAAAGGGATCCCGTGGCCATACAAATGTTTTTGGGACTGCAGCTACCATCATCCCTGCCCATTGGCTGAGTTGTCTGGCTAGGGCTGATGGGAGTTGGTAATCCAACAACTAGAGCAGGGCCAAATTTGGGTATCCAAGCTATTTTTGGACTACGACTCCCATCATCCCTAGCTAGCAGGACCAGTGATCAGGGATGATGGGAATTGTAGTCCGAAACAGCTGGAGACCCAAGTTTGGGAAACGCTGACCTAGAGTGTCACAGGTTCCCCATCCCTGCCTTATAAAGAGTAGGCTCAAACTCTTGCCTCTTGTGACTCATCTACGCATGCAGAGAGTCCCGGGTTCAAATCCCAACATCTCTAGGCAGGGCAGGGAGAGATCCTGCTCTGAACTACACGGACCATTGTTCTGGCTTTGTATAAGGCAGCTTCCTAGGCTCTCAGTGCTGCTGGGTTGGCTTGAGCTTCTGTGATGTCATGGAATGTTCACCAATATCCCAGATGAAAGGGAACAGCGTCAGCCACAGAAATCTTAAAAGCAGACCCAAATGAAATGGGCAAGACCTGGAGATGGAAGATGGGCTGGTGGCTGTAAAGTGAGGACAGTGGCAGAGGTGCTGGTGGTCGGGGAATAAAGTAGGAAGAGGATCAAGTAGATTCTAAGGGACCCCAGGTGTGTGTGAGAGAGATTTCGCTGAAACAGCGCCTGGGAACAAGAAGGCATCTCTGCAATGTGTAGAGCAACAAAGATACTTTGAATGGGATCTTTTGGACTGGAGAGCCCCAGGTTTAAAGAAGCAGAGCGAATTACATTTCACATATTAATATAATATCTGTGAAAGCTGATGCCACATTAGAGTGGTTAGTGTTTAAGATGCAACAAGGCTCTCTTGTTTATATTAATAACAATTCTTCGAAGTGCCTTTGGCTGTGGGTCGTTGGTTATATAACACGTTCATCAGCCTTGGCAGTTCACCTTGGGACAAGGAATCCAACAGAATGGATCTCTGCGCCTGGCCAGAATCAGCTGAAATAAATCCAAGGAAAACCCCCTAAGCTTCCTCAAACAGCGTTCAAGAGTCAGGCTTGCATCAATGCTCTCCGGGGACTGAGATAGGTGTTGTGTTGCCAGGGTGGATGTTGGGGTTATGGCAGACATCTTCACTCAAAAGAGTTTGCAAAACTGTGAGTGAGTGAATGAAAGCTTGATGGATCCAACCTAGAAACTCACCCCTCTAACCAGCTACGGTCCCTTTGGTTGTAAAGGCGAGGAGGGTGGCTCAATACCGTGAGCAAAATCCACCTCTAATTATCCCTGCGAGTAGAGATTAAATATCAACGGAGCAGGTGCGATTGCTGCTCGGAACACGCAGCTGGGATCTGGGATAGATGACCCGTCTGTTTTTTTGCCAGGTAAGTTGTGGAAGCAGATGGCCCAACTGCCATGAAATTGCCTAGCCTCTCTCTGCTAACAACAGAAGCATCTCAGAGGGATGTCGTTGGCTGCTTGGCGCACGCCTTGGGCACAATGCCGCACATTCAGCCCTTGAGATCTTGGGTAAAGAGCCCACTTTCTGAAACTTTGGGATGCCCTTACCTGAGTAGATGGGACTGGTTTGATGGGCCAAAGTCTAAGCCATTTCCCAGAATGTCTAATCCTCTTTTAAAGCCATCTAGGTTGGTGAGTGGGACGCGGGTGGCGCTGTGGGTTAAACCACAGAGCCTAGGACTTGCCGATCAGAAGGTTGGTGGTTCGAATCCCCACGATGGGGTGAGCTCCCGTTGCTCGGTCCCTGCTCCTGCCAACCTAGCAGTTCGAAAGCACATCAAAGTTCAGGTAGATAAATAGGTACCGCTCTGGCAGGAAGGTAAATGGCATTTCCATGCGCTGCTCTGGTTTGCCAGAAGCGGTTTAGTCATGATGGCCACATGACCCGGAAGCTTTACGCCGGCTCCCTCGGCCAGTAAACCCCACAGTCGGTCATGACTGGACCTAATGGTCAGGGGTCCCTTTACCTTTTTTAGGTTGCTGAGCATAGTTCGGCTGTATGAATAAGTCATTTCTTTTCTATGTGCCAGATGTTCCAACATTCAGCTTCATGGGATCTCTGCCAGTCCTAGTGTTATGAGAGAGGGAGGGAAGTTTTTGGAGAGCCTCTGCACACTTTTTGGAGGAAGTGCTTTCTCTTTCGCCTCTCCTGAATCTTCCAACGTTTAGCTTCATTGAACATCTATGAGTTCCAGTTTTATGGAAGAAGGGGGAGACACTATTCTCTAGCTGCCTTCTCCACATAACTAGTGCACTGAATTCTCTTTTCTGCTCTTATGTACATAATAAGTTATGCGGGTGATAAAGACCGCATTATCTGTTGGCGGAGCTTTTAGAAACCGCCGCGCATTTCATTGAGGCCTAGTGTGTCAACAAACTCTTTTCCGGTTCCAAGATTTCGCAGCTTGCTGTCCGACGTAGGTAAATTCCATTTTGTCTTGCCTCCCATTCTTTCTATTCTAAGCCATGATGATGATAATAATAATAATAAAAACCATTCATTGTTCTATTTATGGCTGATCCGTGCCTGTGCTTATTGGCCAGCCTCCAAAGGAATTTCTTCCAGGTGTGCCCAGTGGACGTCTTGGCTCTCAATTTCCCCCTTTCTGGAGCAGTAGACGCCCAACCCTTATCACAAACCGCTTATGGGACTCCCTCCAATTTCAAATGCCACTTGCCATCTGGCACGGGCACCTCCTTTTCAAAGAACTGCAAGCCCAGCCTCCCTTGGATGTGGTTGCATGCTTCAGCAGATCCAGTTCATGATACAGTCATACCGTAGATCCCGAACACCCTGGAACTCGGACGTTTTGGCTCCCGAACGCCACAAACCCGGAAGTGATTGTTCCTGTTTGTGAACATTCTTTTGGAACCCGAACGTCCAACGGGCTTCCACAGCTTCTGATTCAGAAGCTGTGATTTGGTTTTCAAATGTTTTGGAAGTCAAAGACATCTGAAGGCAGTCTTGTTTAGGGAAGCTTTTAATGTTTAATAGATTATTCTATTTTAATATTCTTTTGGAAGCTGCCCAGAATAGCTGGGGAAACCCAGCCAGATGGGCGGGGTATAAATAATAATAATAATAATAATAATAATAATTTTCTGTTCGACTTCCAAAGCTTCAGCCTTGTGGCCATCCTGGTGCCTTCCTGATGTTTGGGACTGCTACTCTCACTAGCCATAGCAGGCACAGTTTTGTTGGCTTGGGCTGGTGAGAATTGCAGCCCCAAAATACCTGGAGAGCAGCAGGTTGCACAAGGCTGGTCGGCTGTTATGGACTGGCTAAATGCAGAAGAATAGTGGTGGTGGGGAACCCCCAACAGGAGCCCGGGGATTGGTGGTGGGATGACGATGAGTGGTCAGAGGGAGAAGAGGGAGCAGACTGGGAAGAGAAGGTGTCGGAAGAGGCAACAGGGTTTAGTGAGCAGGAAGAGGCTGTTCCAGACAGCAGTCCAGAGACAGAAGCAGAGGCTGGAGAGGCAGGGAGTCAAGAGGCAGAGATGAGTCAGGCTGCTGAAGATGAATCCAGGGACTCTCCCCCTCCTGCTGCAACCAACATCCCTCCCCCTGGTGTCCCAGGACATAGAGAGGAATGAAGAGGGCAGAGCAAAGAGAGACAAGGAAGAGAAGGGCAGATGAGAGGAGGCTTTAGCCTAGTTGCCACTGAGGTGGCCAGCCTGTGCTTGGGCTGTACCCGCTCAGGCTGCACTTAGGAGCTTGCATGTTGGACTTCTCTGCCATATAAGCAAAAACATTGCATGCAGACAAGTAGCACATCATGGAGAAAGAGCCCTGAAAGGCTCTCTTTCTATTTGCATGGAATGTGTATGAAGAAGCAGCCAACTGTGTGAACCTATACTGCACTTCTGAATAGTACTACTTGACGGAGGTTAACAAACCTGGGGGAGAAGGAAATACGGGGAAGGTAACTCGCAGAGACGAGGAAATCTTTCATCGATTCAGAAACAGGCAGCGTAATGTTTGGCTGCTTGCCTCTAGTCATGTATCTTAATGCTTAAATGTGGCGTTGGAAACTGGGTCAGTCATGTCTAATGGTTATTACAGCCTCTAAAATATCCTGCACAGCAGCTTCCTTTGTTAAAAATAGGATGGACCATGGCTTAGCGGAATGTACATGCGGAATGTGCATTCCACGTTCAGCAGGTGGCATGTCCCGGGTTCAGTTCCTGGCATCTCCTGCTACCTGATCCTTCTGGCAGGCGATGCCAAACACCTGTGTCCCAAGGTTGTGGGGATCGGCTGACAGTCAGAGTAGGCCAGTATCCTCTAGGTCAGTGGTTCCCAACTAAGTACTGCAGACCACCCACTTTTCAAAAGCCAAGCCATGGGCCCCCTACTTTGGAAAATGTTGGTATCTATGGTAGAGGGACCCCCCTGGGTGGGTTATGTCCACCAATTGGGACGACTGCTCTAGATGTTGTCGACTCTGGCTCCCATCGCCCCCGGCCGCTGGTCATGCTGCCGGAGGCTGATGGAAATTATAGTTCAGTATCATCGGGGGGGGGTGCCATTTTTGCTACTCCTGGTGTAGGTTGCATTGGGTTAGAATGATGGGACAATGGCTTGGCTTGTCAGCTTCCTGTGGTCCTAAGGCATTTGGGTGTACCTAAACAGCCTCTAAAGGAGCGTCTCCATCCCCATCGTTCAGCCCAGACACTGAGGTCCTCCTCTGAGGGCCTTCTGGCGGTTCCCTCGCTGCGAGAAGTGAGGTTACAGGGAACCAGGCAGAGGGCCTTCTCGGTGGTGGCGCCTGCCCTGTGGAACGCCCTCCCATCAGATGTCAAGGAGATAAATAACTATACAACTTTTTGAGGACACCTGAAGGCAGCCCTGTATAGAGAAGGTTTTAATGTTTAATGTTTTATTATGTTTTTGTATATGCTGGAAGTCGCCCAGAGTGGCTGGGGCAACCCAGTCAGATGGACAAAGTGTTGTTGTTGTTTATTTTGCCCCCAGACACACAGTTTTGTAGAAGAGTTGTGCTTGGGCCCTGCTTAAGAGTTTCCCCCAGGCAGGCCCGTGCAGAGCTTGTCTGAGGCCAGAGATGGGAGTCTTGTTGCAATAACATAGTAAACTCAAACAGAAAAGCAGCCGTTCGGGTTACATAAGAGGGCAAGGGAGCTCGGATAAACCAGTTTATTTTGCAACATCTCCACCGCAATATCCTTTACATAGCTGTTTATACATGAGAAGCTCAAAAGTTAGCAATCAACTATACCTGGCGACTTGCTCCGACCGACTCGCAGTCCTTGAGACATGCCACCTCAGCAGCAGCCCCTAAAATGGTTTAATTTCATTTATTATCTATCATCATCATCTTTTATTATTATTAATTAGCTTTTCATTCACACAAATCGCAGAGCAGCTCACAAACAACAATCACATAATAGAGCATCACAAATGCAACTCAAATCACGTCGAATAATAAACAAGCCATCAGTAGCTCTGTTGGTTAGAGCGTGGGGCTGATAATGCCAAGGTTGCAGGTTTGATCCCCGTATGGAGCAGTTGCATGTTCCTGCATTGCAAGGGGTCGGCCCCGATGATCCTCAGGGTTCCTTTCAACTCTACGATTCTGATTTTGGAAAAGAAAAAAACACTATTCACAAAACTACTAAAATCACAAGCTGAAGAGTACATGTTACAGCAGAAGTTCGTATTGCTAGATTCACAAAGTACTGCATCATTCATAATCTGCAAAGCAACATTAGCAACTTTAGCAAGCCAGCAACCAAAAATAAACCAAGCGTTGCCGAAATCATACACTCAGCCTTCCCACCCCCATGACTCATAATCTTACACACCAGTTCATTAAAAGACACATGCGCCTAAAGACTTGTGGTGGCAGTTCCATTCTGAAGGTTCCTCAGGCTGGAGGGCGGTTGGGAAAAGCCTTTGCCTGATCTGACTCTACACGCTAGAATGCAGTAACGCAGCTGCAGATTTTACCATCAGAGCCTTGCAGAGCATACGGGCAGACAGGGCATTTCGCCCATTAAGACCCCGGTCAGCTGGGAGGCAGGGGGAAATCTTGGCACAACATCGTAAGTCCAGCAGGCCCCTCGCGGGGATGCCCAGCCGGCTTAGATCTCCGAGGCCCGGGGCAAGTGTACCTGACTTGCGGACATTATTTCTCTCATAAAAATGACAAAACAAGAACAGCAAGGATTGGGTGGCAAACCCAGTCCTCGCTGACCCATTTGCTACCTGCCCTAGGCAGGTTACGGAGTTGAGGAGAAAGCAATTGCCAATATTTTCATTGCTTGCAAGCGACCTTTGTTCGGATGGTGGTATTTGTTTTATTTATAAGTGATTGTTCTGGTTTGCAAACGTTCTTTCAGAACCCGAACGTCCGACGGGGCTTCCGTGGCTTCTGATTGGCCGCAGGAGCCGCAATTTGGTTTTCGAACATTTTGGAAGTCAAATGGACTTTGGAATGGATTCCATTCGACTTCCAAGGTACAACTGTGCTTCAATTTGATTTTAAAAATTCAAATCAGTTTACAACAGGTATAATTGCACGCGCGCACACACACACACAAAATTTAATATTGCAGATCACCAGCTAACTGAAGTTTTTATTGATTGTCTGCGTAAACCCGAAAGGTTTTCAGCAAATGTGCACAGGTTAATAATAGAATGTCCTGCTGTATATTATGCCCCTGAATCCCAGTTTCTGGAAACTGCAGGAAGGGAGAGTGCTGGCTGGCCCCTGCAGGATGCTGGAGCAGGTGGACCGCTTGCCTGATCCTGCGAGTCTCTCTTCCTATATTTTAGAAGGCGCCTGCTGAAATCTCTGTTGGAGGATCATTGCACTGGGCAAGAGTGCTTCATGTCACTGTCAAATGAGCCTCACCAGCTTAGGGAGCACGGACAACCATCAACGATCCTGCAGGAGGTCTTGGATAGAAATGGTAAAGGTAAAGGACCCCTGACAGTTAAGTCCAGTTGCAGACGACTCTGGGGTTGCGGCGCTCATCTTGTTTTGCAGGCCAAGGGAGCCGGTGTTTGTCCGCAGACAGTTTTTCCAGGTCATGTGACCAGCATGACTAAGCTGCTTCTGGCGAACCAGAGCAGTGCACGGAATTTACCTTCCCGCCGGAGTGGTACCTATTTATCTACTTGCACTCTGACATGCTTTCGAACTGCTAGGTTGGCAGGAGCAGGGACCGAGCAACAGGAGCTCACCCCGTCGCAGGGATTCGAACCACCAACCTTCTGATTGGCAAGCCCAAGAGGCTCAGTGGTTTAGACCACAGCGCCACCCGCGTCCTTATAGAAAGGTTAGGTGGTCCCTAAGGCAACTGGACCTAAGAGCCTCAAGCCTGGCTCTGTACCCAACTTGGTACAGTGGTATCTCTAGTTACGAACGTAATTCGTTCCGGAGGTCCGTTCTTAACCTGAAACTGTTCTTAGAGGCGTGGTTTTCGCTAATGGGGCCTCTTGCTGCCGCTGTGCTGCTGGCACACGATTTCCATTCTCATCCTGGGGCAAAGTTCTCAACTTGAGGTAACTCTTCCAGGTTAGCGGAGTTTGTAACCTGAAGCGTTTGTAACCTGAGGCGTTTGTAACTCAAGGTACCACTATATATCTTTCCTGATTGATCAGAGGCTGATGCAAGTCGCACTGCATCCTGTGTCCACTTAGACAGCGATGACCCTGGTTTGGAGCAGATGTGCTTGTCAGTCAACAGCCCCTTCTTGCTTCGTCAGGGCTCTTGCGCTCTGTATTAATTCCCAACCTCGTTGCAGCTGCCCATCCTTTCGCGGCCAGTGGGATTCGGGGTTAGTGGAGCTCTCTCTCTTTCGCCGCTTCTGTTGTTTTGCGCTTTATCTTTGAGCCGTCGTTCTGTTTTTATTTTGTTTTTGAAACGCTGTCTCAATGTCCTCCTCCATTCAGATGTCCAGCTTTCTGTAAGTCGGATCTTTAACCAAAGGCAGGGAGGGCCAACGGAAGAGATTGAAGGAATTGTGTTTGGGGGTCGAGAGGGTTCCTAAATCTGATAGAATCGAGGCTTGGTTGGCTGTCTGGATTTGAAGTGGTCGACTTTAAAAACGCAGGCTCTGCCAGGTTTATTATAACTGCAAAACACGTTTGGTTTTTCGTGCAAAAAAAGGGGGGTGCGTTTTTGTGGGTCAGGTTTAACTTGGTGGTGCTACTGACTTTATCACAGAGTGGTGAATGCTTGAAATGTTCTCTTTATAACTGCATTTCCACTTGTACCTATTCATTTAGAAAGCGCAGTGCCTGTCTTCGTATATAGATATGTAGATATAATATATGTTTCATGTTTCAATGCTAGCCTTTTCCTGCTACTTGTATTTAATTTGGCTGGCTCGGTATTGTGTATCTTGAGATCGGGATCGCCTGTCAAAACTGACGTGAGCCGAAATATTAAAAAAATTGGACTAGGTGTGGGTAAAAAAAAAGCAGGTTTAAAATGAAATTGGATTTATTTATCTAAGTCATACTAAGAACTGAGCTCTTGAAATCAGTGGAATTGACTGACTTAAAGGATCTACTCAGAGTATGAGTTATTTGGATACAGCCAAATATGCAAACACATTAAAAGTATACACTTAGAACTTCTTAAGGTATATCAAACAGATTGAATTTAAACTCTTAGATTTATTTTTTTAAAAGGAAGAGAAAACTAGTCTGCTAACCCTCTTAATGGAGTGCTTTCCATTTTATAGGTAGTTCTGAATTCTAGGTTGATTTCCCCCCATTTATCTCCAGGAGGGTTCTGTTGCCAAATCTGCAACAAGAGAGGTGTTGGGTTGGCTCGCTCTGCACATCATGACGCCCTAGGTTGCGTAACAGAAAGCTGGTGTATCTGTTTTCATCTGGCACTATCCTCTTGCAAGCGGAAGGTATCGGGGTTATAAAAATTGCAGGGTTTTCGTGTTTGCTGGATCTGGCAATGATTTTTTTGGCAAACCCTTGCAAAAGACCTGCCTCTGCCCCCGTTGGTGGTGGAATTTTGGCCAGGGTATCCCTGACTATCGATGGGAGAGCTTAATTCTCATTTTCGTGAGAACCTCCCTGATTCACACTTCCATACATAATATGCAAATCAAAGCGAAGCAACCTTCCGAAATATCACGCTTCTCTGAATTTTGCAAAAATAATAATAATAATTTATTCAGCTGCAAAACGTGTGTATAAGGAGGAAGCCTACATATAAATGTATAGATTAGTAAAAAAACAAAACAAAACATGGAATTCATTACGCCAGGAGAGATTGTTTGGGGGAAATGCATGTCGTAGGCAAAATTGCATACAAAAGCATATAAATTTGAGGAAAAGCACACCAAACTCATGACTTTTAAAAGAATAAAATAAAAATGGCAGGAATGTGGTGACTGACTATGATTGCAAAGCGGAAGAAACTGAAACAGAGTTTTATCCACCTATAGACTGTGGCCTTGGCTCGCGAGTGTTCAGGTTTTGAGCTAACATACGAATAAATGTACGTTTATTTTGGAGCCTCTGTTCTTGCGTCGGTGTGTAGCCTGGCCAGCTGTGACTATTGCTCCCATGCCACCTGGTTTGCGTGGGTGCTTTTCGGCTCGTGAAAGGCTGAAATCGACACATCCACCTACAGTTGGAAGTTTGACAGGGTGCAAGTCTATAAGTGTTTGGGAAGTAAAACCGATTGTTCTAGCCGGGATTCTTGCGTATAAATGTTTTGACTTGTCGATTGCACGTGCTCAGGTCGGTTATGTAATTCAGTACGATGCAACGAGAAAGTAAGTGGATGTTGCTGTGTTGCAATGGCGTCTTTGTTTATGTTTGATTTGGTCACACATCTCATTATTATTACTGTGTTTCTTTCCATGGGGTGGGTGGCGGGTTTGGCAGAACTACTGTGTGCAAATGGAATTTAATTGATGCTTGTCTTGGGGGGGGGGGGGAAGTCAACAGTGAATGCTTTTTTTTGCAACAGCATTAAGCCTTGTGCATTTCGGACACTCACCCTTTCTGCTACACCCTTCTTATTTATTTGGTGCCATCAGATGCCAAGGAAATAAACAACTATCTGACTTTTAGAAGGCATCTGAAAACAGCCCTGTTTAGGGAAGTTTTTAATGTTTGATGTTGTATTGTGTTTTTAATATTCTGTTGGGAGCTGCTCAGAGTGGCTGGGGAAACCCAGCCAGATGAGTGGGGTATAAATAATTTTTAAAATATTATTAAATTATTATTACGAACACTAGACTAAGATTGAAGAGCCTGAGTTTCCTTTCCCACAGAGCTTGCAGTATAAATGTTTGATGCTGGACTGGTTAGAAATTCAGATATATAAGCTAGGTTCCTTAAACCAAGGTTGCAGCCACCAAAACGAAATGTCTAGTTGCCATTTTGGGGCAAGACGGATCTCAAGTCTTCTTTTTCAAAGGATAGCGTGGCTGTGATTGATTCTCAGTTGAACATCTGGCTAGTTCAGATGACAACCTTGAGCTGGTTTAAGAGCTTTGAGAACTTGAAGAAAAGTCACTTGAACCAGGGACAGTCTACGTATATATTGGCCAGTTCTGACCTCTTTTTCTTAACAGTGACACAGATCATTCATAATATAAGAATATTCCTCACAACTGTGAGCAGGGCAGTGGGGCAATTGTTGTAGACGAGCTACAACAACTAACTACAGTGGTACCTCAGGTTACATACGCTTCAGGTTACATACGCTTCAGGTTACAGACTCCGCTAATCCAGAAATAGTGCTTCAGGTTAAGAACTTTGCTTCAGGATGAGAACAGAAATCGTGCTCCGGCAGCAGGAGGAGGCCCCATTAGCTAAAGTGGTGCTTCAGGTTAAGAACAGTTTAAGGTTAAGAACGGACCTCCGGAATGAATTAAGTACTTAACCTGAGGTACCACTGTATACCATTGTTCACTGCTCCTGCTCAAGCTGCACAGAAAAAGCAATTTGGCCCCAGAAATTCATTCCAACTGTGCAGATAAAATATAACAGATGGAATTTTACAGCATGGGGTGTTAGTGTGTAAAAACAGTCCAAATCCAAGGGTCCCCCAATGCTGGAGATTTCAGGCACCCTCCTGGTACCCAGCCATCTTCTTCACTTTGTCGAAAGTGGTTGAAAGCCAGGTGTAGCCTGGTGCCCATGTAATTTCAAACACTGGAAGTGTGGCTTGTTAAGGGACATACAACTATTGCTAACTTTATTGTAGCACTTTGGGGGGGGGGGGAATGCATGGTTTTTTCCCTCCCAGTCATCCAGAGACACACTGAACTCTCCTGACTTTTGAAGCCAAAACTGTTTTTGGCTGAGGTCCTTCTGAGCTGGAACTGGATGAATACTTCCATAATGAATCTTTGCGGCTGGCCTAGAAGCTCCTAGCGAGACTTGCAAACTTGGGGATGAATTCAAGTGAAGGTTGGAGCAAAACTCTGTAAAGTGATCCAAGTGCAGTGGTAGCTAAATTGCACGGCAGAACTTGGTGCTTTGATGATGGCAGCTCCTCAGAGCCGCAGTGTTGCACCTGCAAAGCACGGTTGCAATTTGTTTCGGTACTCCTGCTCCACTCGTGTGTAACGGTACCGAGAGAGAAATCTGGACACACGCAGACAACTTTCAAGGCTCTTTTTGGAATTAACTGCTGAGAGAGATAACTTGGAAGTGAAAAAGCGCTTGCTATGAGCTATTTTCCGTGAACGGCCTAAGTCTGTTATCTATCCTCTTGTGGTTTATGTCTTGATGGCTTATAAAGCAGCTGTTTCCAAAACGTCTGATAGCTGAAGCACATTCCTCTGCACCGCTGCATGAAAACATCACTCCTTGCAGCCAAAAGTTGTTTTATTGGAGCATCCTCTGTCTTAGGAAAGGAGTATGCAGCTGCCCATTACTAGTCTCCGATGAATGGCAGCGGCTGTCCACAGCCTCAGGCAGAGAACTCTTTCCAACATCGGCCACCAGATCTCTTTTAACTGGGGCTGTCGGGGAACGCACCTCGAGCTCTCAGCATGCCACATCCATGCTGTTCCACAGAACTGTGGCGTCGCCAAATTTCTGCACGTATCACTGATGTGGATATCCCTGCTGCTTAGAACAAGGCAAACCCAGGGCAGGAACTCATGCAGAGACGCAACAGCCAGTCTCCTCTGTGTGCATTCAATTCAGTGTGTGTGTCCTTGGTGCCTGTAAAAAGCATTAAGGCGAATTGTAGATCAAGCTAGGAAGTGGGAGACTGGAGCTGTGGAAGAAATTCCCCATGCAGTTTGCAGAGTTTGTAAAACCCTAGGCTGTTGTTTAGTCGTTTAGTTGTGTTCGACTCTTCGTGACCCCCTGGACCAGAGCACGCCAGGCCCTCCTGTCTTCCACTGCCTCCCACAGTTTGGTCAAACTCATGCTGGTAGCTTCGAGAACACTGTCCCACCATCTCGTCCTCTGTTGTCCCCTTCTCCTTGTGCCCTCCATCTTTCCCAACATCAGGGTCTTTTCCAGGGAGTCTTCTCTTCTCATGAGGTGGCCAAAGTATTGGAGCCTCAGCTTCAGGATCTGTCCTTCCCATGAGCACTCAGGGCTGATTTCCTTCAGAATGGATGCGTTTGATCTTCTTGCAGTCCATGGGACTCTCAAGAGTCTCCTCCAGCACCAGAATTCAAAAGCATCAATTCTTCGGCGATCAGCCTTCTAGCTGCATCATTAAAAGTCCCTTCTCAGAATAATGGATGCTCAGGGAAGACAGCCCAGCAGAGCTTCTGAATTGCCTGGATCTGATCGCACAATGGCTACCTGGGACCTCCATCGTCAGAAAGAATGCCAGCCACTGGAGAACACCTGTGGCAGAGAACTGTTGCCTTCATACCTCGCTTGGGGGCTTCCCAACAGCATCTCTTTGCCCACGGTGCAAGCAGGATCAGACCTTGGGTCTGATGCAGCAGGGCCCTTCTTAAGTCCTGCCAAGCTTGCAGATCTGCGAGTGAAGCAACACCCCGTTTTCATTGGGGCTGAAAACCCTGAATCATTAAATCGCGACTCTCTCCTGCCTCTTCTCCCATACCTCTCGAGACAGCATGCATGGAAGATATTGGGTGGCCTCCCACACAGGCGCTGAGCAAGATCCCAGACCTGGGTGCCTTCGGGCTGTAGACTTGCAACCGGATCGTCATGGAATGCCAAGTCCCTGCTGTGTTGCCAGGCGCCCAGAACATTCTCCTGGCATGTTTTCTCCTAAGAACTCGCCTCTATGACGCTGGTGAGGTTCTCAAGCTACCCCATACTATGGCAGGAATTCACCTTGGGTGCATGCTTGTACATCTCCTCTTCTTCCCCTGCCTTCCTCATTTATTTAAGCCAGGCAGCTGCATGGGGATCCCAGAAGCTGTACTGTGGTGTGTGTTTGTTGCCAGTAATTTCAAAGCAGTGCAATAGGTCATTCACTGCCCTAACTGCTGCTATATGTCTTGGGTCACATCTGATTTCCTCAAAATAAGCAGTCACGGAGTCTGTGCGTTGCCGGTGGCCAACACACACATTTCACAATGATCCTTTGTCCACAACATCTCCTGTTCCGTATACAGTGGTACCTTGGTTGTCAAACGGCTTGGCTCCCAAACAAATTGGCTCCTGAACGGCGCAAACCCAGAAGTAAGTGTTCCAGTTTTGCGAATATTTTTTGGAAGCCGAACGTCTAACGCGGCTGCTGTGGCTTCCGATTGAGTGCAAGAAGCTCCTGCAACCAATTGGAAGCCGCGCCTTGGTTTTCAAACAGTTCCGGGAGTCCCAGAATTGATAAAGTTCGAGAACCAAGGTACCACTGTATAAACATCCAGACGGAGATTCTTGCAGCCTTCCGCAGACTACTGCAGCCCTCCCAGGTGCAAAGTTAAGAGAGAAGCCTGTCTGAAATCCCTGCGAGTCAGTACATACAATGCACCAAGTTAGCATTAAGACCACTTCATATGTTCCTGTTGTCTTCTTTGTTGGAAGACACCCAGAGTGGCTGGGGAGACTCAGCCAGATTGGTGGGGTACAAATAAATTATTATTATTATTATTATTATTATTATTATTATTATTATTATTTCCAGCCACCAGCAGGGACTGATGGACTTTGGAGTCCAACGTCCCATAGAAGGAGCCCTGCAGGGTGACGAAAGGATAATTCTTTGGCTGTTGATTGTTACGCAGTAGGATCCTTTTGGCACCGTTCATCATGGGAGCGTTTGTGTGTGGCAGGCTAGCAGGGTGTGTGTGTTGTTTTGCTTTTTGGCTGCAAAGGCCTCTTTTTAAAGAAAATGCTGGCAGAAGAATGAAGGCCTCTAATTCCTTATAATGAGATCAAGGGCTTAATGGCTTAAAATGCTTAGAAAATTGTGGAGATTATCTTAGTCCCCTCGCCCCCTCCCTTGTCAAATATGACAGTGCAGGGGTGTCCATGCAGACAAAAATCCCGTCTTGCAAATTCAGCTCACCGGCGGTGAGGCAGTTCCACCACCCTCAACCAGTGAGCGGAAAATAGCAAATTGTTATGGTACCCTCCACCCACTCAGTTATACACTGCGGAAGGATGTAAAGTCCTCCAGTGCTGCTAATAATGATAATAATGATGATGACCCCGCCCATCTGGCTGGGTTTCCCCAGCCACTCTGGGCGGCTTCCAGCAAAGATTAAAAATACATTAAAATGTCACACATTAAAAACTTCCCTGAACAGGGCTGCCTTCAGATGTCTTCTAAATGTCAGGTAGTTGTTTATCTCTTCGACATCTGATGGGAGGGCGTTCCACAGGGCGGGCACCACTACCGAGAAGGCCCTCTGCCTGGTTCCCTGTAACCTCACTTCTCGCAATGAGGGAACCGCCAGAAGGCCCTCAGCGCTGGACCTCAGTGTCTGGGCAGAACGATGGAGGTGGAGACGCTCCTTCAGGTATACTGGACCGAGGCTGTTTAATAATAATAATAATAATAATAATAATAATAATAATAATATTTTTTTTTATACCCCGCCCTCCCCAGCCAAGGCCTGGCTCAGAGTGGCTTACAAGCAATAATAAAAACAAGATGAATGATTACAACTTAAAAACAAAAATAAAATACAACATTAAAATAATGGAACATTAAAATATTAAAATGTAGCCTCATCGCAGGAGGAGAAGGAAAAGAAAGAAAGAGGAGGGGAAAAAAAGAGAGTTTAGGGCTTTAGAGGTCAGCACCAACACTTTGAATTGTGCTTGGAAACGTACTGGGAGCCAATGTAGGTCTTTCAGGACCGGTGTTATGTGGTCTTGGCAGCTGCTCCCAGTCACCAGTCTGGCTGCCGCATTCTGGATTAGTTGCAGTTTCCAGGTCACCTTCAAAGGTAGGCCCACGTAGAGCGCATTGCAGTAGTCCAAATGGGAGATAACCAGAGTATGCACCACTCTGGCGAGACAGTCTGCAGGCGGGTATTGTCTCATCCTGCATGCCAGGTGGAGCTGGTAGACAGCTGCCCTGGACACAGAATTGACCTGCACCTCCATGGACAGCTGTGAGTCCAGAATGACTCCCAGGCTGCACGCCTGGTCCTTCAGGGGCACAGTTACCCCATTCAGAACCAGGGAGTCCTCCACACCCATCTGCCTCCTGTCCCCCAAGAACAGTACTTCTGTCTTGTCAGGATTCAACCTCAATCCATTAGCTGCCATCCATCCTCCAACCCTGCCCAGGGCTTTGCTTTGGAAATGGTTTGGAAGCCAGGCTGTGCGGTCTCATCCATTCTTCCTGGATGCATCATGGACTGCAAACTGCAAACTCTTCTCTGTTGCAACTGCACAGGAAGCAAACATATGTTGTCACTGAATTGTGTAAACGGAGCACAGGCTCTTTAAGAGAGGCATAGAGAGTTGCAAGCCTTTAACAGGGGCGTGGCTTTTGTTCTCCTGTAAAGTTTATATGTCACTTTTCTGACAGTACTGGTCTCCAAGGTAGTTAACAATCAATCAATCAAATCTTTATTACGGTCATAGACCAGCATAAGTAGAGTGCGGTGCAATCATTTAAAATCTGTAAAACGTTTAGGAAAGCTAAAATTATTAAAACAGAAGGTATATATAAAAGACTAAAAGAATCTAAAAGAAGGGTTAGGAGCATTAAACAGAGGATGTGGAAGAGCATAAAAGGTAAGTATATGAAAGGCTACGGCTATCAATTCACAGAGCTCTCTGATATGAGTGTTCATTAAATCTGTTTCGTGGCACAGGTCATCAAAGGTAGTTAATGAAATATCAAAGCATAATGCAGATAGCAGGCTAAAGTTTATTGTATTCTGTTATAGGCCATCAAAACAGCTATGCGGGAGCACTTGGAAGAACCCTAAGAAGCAATAGTTAGCAGCAGTTAAAGGGGGGAAATTATTATTATTATTATTATTATTATTATTATTATTATTATTATACCACTCTTTATCAAAAGGTCTCAGGGTGGTGTACAACATTAAGAATACATTTTATGGAGCAAAAAAATAAAAACATAAAACATAATAATAAAATTAATCACGATAACAGTCGCCCCCCCTCCAGCTTTAATGTACACGTCAAATTAAATTACTCTTCCTTTTAAAAGAAAAAGGACAGACGTTGCCTGACATCATACATATATATACAGACACTGTGAAAGTATCAATTAGCTCTTTCTTGAGGGAGGAAATGTCTGAACTATTGAATCTGTAAGGGTTCCGCCCCCTTCTTGCTTTTTGTCTGAATTTTTCAATGCTGGAAAAGGATTTCTCAATCAAGATTTTGTGTTCCTCTTTGAGAAGCATGACTTGTATGCATGTCTCAAAAGGCAGAAGCTGGACTGCGTTGCGCCCAGAATGGAGATCTCCTGCGGTTTACTACAAAGGGCATCTGAGCAGGGAGAGAGTAAAAGGGAAAGTTCCTGTGTGTGTTCAGTGACCGCACACGAGGATACTAACCGTTGCAAAACTCTTTTTCAGTAGGTCTTCCCTGAAGCTACCCACCTCCCCAGAGCTGGCTATGTCTCCTCCTCTTCTGGCTCTTTCCCAAGCAATCTGAGACTGCGCCTGCTTGTTAATACTACTACTACTAGTAGTAGTAATTTATTTATTTATTTATACCCCGTCCATCTGGCTGGGTTTCCCCAGCCACTCTGGGCGGCTTCCAACCGAATATTAAAAACACAATACAACATTCAACATTAAAAACTTCCCTAAACAAGGCTGCCTTCAGATGTCTTTTGAAAGTAAGATAGTTGCTTATTTCCTTGACATCTGACAGGGCAGGCACACCACCGAGAAGGCCCTCTGCCTGGTTCCCTGTAACCTCTCTTCTCGCAGGGAAGGAACCGCCAGAAGGCCCTCGGAGCTGGACCTCAGTGTCCAGGCTGAACGATGGGGGTGGAGATGTTCTTTCAGGTATACTGGGCCGAGGCCGTTTAGGGCTTTCAAGGTCAACACCAACACTTTGAATTGTGCTTGGAAACATACTGGGAGCCAATGTAGGTCTTTCAGGACTGGTATTATATGGTCTCGGTGGCTGCTCCCAGTCACCAGCATAGCTGCCGCATTCTGGATTAGTTGCTGTTTCCGGGTCACCTTCAAAAGTAGCCCCATGTAGAGCGCATAGCAGTAGTCCAAGCAGGAGATAACCAGAGCATGCACCACTTTGGCGAGACAGTCTGCGGGCAGGGAGGGTCTCAGCCTGCGTACCAGATGGAGCTGGTAGACAGCTGCCCTGGACACAGAATGGACCTGTGCCTCCATGGACAGCTGAGTCCAAAATGACTCCCAGGCTGTGCACCTGGTCCTTCAGGGGCACAGTTACCCCATTCAGGATCAGAGAGTCTTCCACATCATCCTGCCCCCTTTCCCCCAAGAACAGTCCTCCTGTTTTGTCAGGATTCACCCTCAGTCTGTTACCTGCCATCCATCCTCCCACCGCCTCCAAACACTCACACAGGACCTTCACTGCCCTCACTGGTTCTGATTTAAAAGAGAGGTAGAGCTTTTGCTGCTCCCATTTCATGCCTCTCCGGGTTCTTGGAAACCAGGGGAAGAGGAGACCTTGTCACGGCAGGATGGGGAGACAGCCGTGCCTCTTCACCACCTTTGGCCTCCCCCATGCCCCTCTCCTGCTTCGACTTCTGCCTCTGCTTTTGGAGTTATTAGCAAAAACATCTCCATGGATTTGGTTGAGCATCTGGCCTAAGGAGCAGAGTGGTCTTACTCCATGAAAATCAGTTGCCGAGACTGAAATTCGAGACACCTGCTCACAGCTGTCCCATCCTCTCCAGAGCTTTCCCCAAGCAATCGGAGACTGCGCCTTCATGCAAACAACCTCTCATCCGCCCTTTTCATGCCTCTTCTGGTTCTGGGAGAGAAGTGGAGAAGGGAGCTAGTTGCAGCAGGATGGGGGGGACACCACTCCTCTGCATCCAACCAGTCCATTACATCCCATCGCCCCCCAACCAGCATGACAAGCAGTCACAGATGCAGGAAGTTGTAGCCCCACAAGATCTGGAGGGTGCCATGTTGGACCATCCTTGGTGTACCCAGTGCAGAACTAGTTGGGCCATTGGTCTGCTGTGGAATAAGACAACCTTCCTGTGTTTACCACTGATCTCTGGAGGCAGTCTCACCTGGCGCCCTTGAGATGTTTTGCGCTATAATTCCCACCAACCAGCAGGAGTTGTAGCCAGAAATATCTCCAGTATGGCAAAAGCTGCTCTGGTGCCCACAGCCGCCTAGGGTGTAAACGTGTAAAAGCGAAGATTATTGTGGAGATTGTGTGTACTCTCCTAAACTTCCGCATCAAAATGCAGAATCTTGCTGGCTAGCGAAGGGGGGGAGGCGGGAATCAAACCTGCCTGTCTTGTTTGATTTTTATTCTGAGTGTCGTAATCTTGGCTCTGACTCCGCAGCTAGGTGTTTCTCATTGGCAGAGGAAGGAAAACCATTCCTGCTGCCCAGGATTTTCTAGACATGTGGCGTGTGGGGTTTTCGAAATGATACGTAACAATGAAGGAGTCACGTTTTCAAACATGCAGTGTTCCCTTTTGTAGACAGGCTTGTGCAAAGTCATCTGTAACCCTGCCAACAATAGCTACTGTGACAGTATTTTTAGCAAGCTTGTTCCACGAGTTCGGTTTACAATGTCAAATATGTCAGTCTTACTGAAGCTGAGGTGCCTCTCTGATTCAAGGCAACTCTTTTGTTATTTATATATCTATAATAAAAGTGGGGATGCGGGTGGCGCTGTGTTCTAAACCACAGAGCCTAGGGCTTGCCGATCGGAAGGTCAGAGGTTCGAATCCCCGCGACGGAGTGAGCTCCTGTTGCTTGGTCCCTGCTCCTGCCAACCTAGCAGTTTGAAAGCACGTCAAAGTGCAAGTAGAAAAATAGGTAGCTAACACCCCAGAGGACAGGATCACACTTCAAAACGACCTTGACAGATTAGAGAACTGGGCCATAACAAACAAGATGAATTTTAACAGGGAGAAATGTAAAGTATTTCACTTGGGCAAAAAAAAAATGAGAGGCACAAATACAAGATGGGTGACACCTGGCTTGAGAGCAGTACATGTGAAAAGGATCTAGGAGTCTTAGTTGACCACAAAATTGACATGAGCCAACAGTGTGACGCGGCAGCTAAAAAAGCCAATGCAATTCTGGGCTGCATCAATAGGAATATAGCATCTAGATCAAGGGAAGTAATAGTGCCACTGTATTCTGCTCTGGTCAGACCTCACCTGGAGTACTGTGTCCAGTTCTGGGCACCACAGTTCCAGAAGGACACTGACAAACTGGAACGTGTCCAGAGGAGGGCAACCAAAATGGTCAAAGGCCTAGAAACGATGCCTTATGAGGAACGGCTAAGGGAGCTGGGCATGTTTAGCCTGGAGAAGAGGAGGTTAAGGGGTGATATGATAGCCATGTTCAAATATATAAAAGGATGTCACATAGAGGAGGGAGAAAGGTTGTTTTCTGCTGCTCCAGAGAAGCGGACACGGAGCAATGGATCCAAACTACAAGAAAGAAGATTCCACCTAAACATTAGGAAGAACTTCCTGACAGTAAGAGCTGTTCGACAGTGGAATTTGCTGCCAAGGAGTGTGGTGGAGTCTCCTTCTTTGGAGGTCTTTAAGCAGAGGCTTGACAACCATATGTCAGGAGTGCTCTGATGGTGTTTCCTGCTTGGCAGGGGGTTGGACTCGATGGCCCTTGTGGTCTCTTCCAACTCTATGATTCTATGATTCTATAGGTACTGCTCCGGCGGGAAGGTAAACGGCGTTTCCGTGCGCTGCTCTGGTTTCACCAGTAGCGGCTTAGTCATGCTGGCCACATGACCCGGGAAAACTGTCTGCGGACAAACGTCTGCTTCCTCAGCCAGTAAAGCGAGATGAGCACCGCAACCCCAGAGTTGTTCGCGACTGGACTTAATTGTCAGGGGTCCTTTATCTTTAACTTATAATAAAAGTAGCTAAGCTTGTTCATAAAAGAAAAAGGAAACTCCCAAATCCTGAAAGACCTACGTTGGCTCCCAGTATGTTTCCGAGCACAATTCAAAGTGTTGGTGCTGACCTTTAAAGCCCTAAATGGCCTCGACCCAGTATACCTGAAAGAGCATCTCCAACCCCCTTGTTCAGCCCGGACACTGAGGTCCAGGGCTGAGGGCCTTCAGGCGGTTCCCTCCCTGCAAGAAGCAAAGCTATAGGGAACCAGGCAGAGGGCCTTCTTGGTAGTGGCGCCTGCCCTGTGGAACACCCTCCCATCAGATGTCAAAGAGATAAACAACTACCTGACATTTAGAAGACATCTGAAGGCAGCCTTGTTTAGGGAAGTTTATAATGTGTGACATTTTAATGTATTTTTAATCTCTGTTGAAAGCTGTCCAGAGTGGCTGGGGAAACCCAGCCAGATGGGCGGGGTACAAATAATAAATTATTATAGTATTATTATTATCATTATGGTTGGGCAACACCTGTCCAAGCAAAAAGTCACAGAACAGAATTGCAGAATCATAAAATTGTGTAGTTGGAAAGGGACTCCTAGAGTCATCTAGTCCAACCCCCTGCAATGCAGTAATCTCAACTACAACGGGGTTCCTCTCTAAAGTTTGAATGTTACAGTAAAGAACTGTTCCACAGTAGATGGACCTTCATTGGAGCTTATATGAGAAAATAAAATATTGAGCACAACATTAAAAAGAAAAAAGAAAAGTGCAAAAATTAGACTGGTCACTGCAGGCGTGAAGTCTCCATGTAGATTCTTCTCCAAGTTGGAGACTGCAGACAGAATTAGGCCTCTGGCTGATGCTGCAAGTATCAGGTTGCACCTAGAATTCTTGGATCAAGAAGCAATGGCTGATCCCCGTTTCTGAAAATATAAAGGCTGGCTGTGTCCCAGAACCTTGCATGTAACTCGAGACCTTCAGCGCCAGAGAGTAATAATTCAGTCGGCGCTCTCTCCCTCTTAGAACTCGGTGTTTATTAATTGTTTTGATGCTGCTTCGTTTTCCGAAATACACACAGCAGCAGCGCGAGGACCAGGGGTGGGCTTGTCACCTGAGAGCGATCGCTGATTGACTCTGAGGGCTGCCCCCCATTTCTGTCCTCATTGAGTGTTGTCAGCCTGGAAAGTGGGGGACGCCAAGACTTGCGGCAAGGCGCTTTTTCAGCGGCGTTGGTTTCTGTCCGTCATCTTCTCGTTATTCCCGTCAAATCAAAGCACAAGTCTGTTAAACTATTATTACAACAAAAGAGAAGGCCCAAGAGAAAATGCAAATGATGCACTGCAAAAGTAATGATAGCTCCTGAAGTGAATGAAGACCTGGTTTCAAACACCTCAAGGGACATCGATTAGCCATCCCTGGTCAAGTTCTGCACTCAGGAAAGATTCTGCACCTTGTGTCAATTCTTCGTCATCCGTGCTGTGCTGCGTTTGCCATTGTGTATTATTGTCATCTGTGTAATTCTCTTTGGCTTTGTTTAGCCACGGCAAAATGCTCTGGAAGGTGCTAGCATCTCGCCCCCGACCTCTGAAAGTCACCAGCCGCTTCTTAAATTGCACCGGACGTTCCCCACGCATTCTTCATGCGTTATCTGCGCTACCGTAAGAGTTAGGGACTTCCTATTTGAAACAAAGCAGGGTTGCCAGGAAGCCGTATTTTTGTGCGTCACAAAGCCTTTGGTGTTCTTTCTGCAGTTCCTCAGAATCGCAACACACCTCTGGGGACACATCTGGGCTTCCTTCGCTGTAATGGGCACAGCGCTTAGTGGTTGGGGCAGGTTTCCTCTTTCGCTTTCCTCTTCTTCTTTTTTTGCATTCTACATTAGAGGGAACAGCTGCTCAGATACAGTCTCAGGAAAGGGAGGGCTGGTTCCACAAGCCCTTAAATGTAAGGACATCAGAAGAGCCCATTGGATCAGGCCTGTGGCTCTCTCTCCCTGTGGTTCCCAGAAAGTGATATTCAGAAGCATTTCTGCCTCCAACCGCAATGGCAGAGCATAGCCACTTGGCTAGGAGCCATTGGTAGCCATCCCTATCTCCATTAAATTGTCCAGTCCTCTTTTAAAGCTATCCCACTTGTTGGCCGTCACTGCCTCCAGCAGCAGGGAGTTCCTTAGTATTTACAGGCCCACCTCTCCTGGTCTGCCCCACAGAGGACCTTCAGGTCCATGAATAACCATAGTTTAGAGGTCCTGGGCCCTAAGGAAATCAGACTATCCTCCACCAGGGCCAGGGACTTCTCAGTGATGGCTCCAACCCGGTGGAATGCTCCGTCCCATGAGACCAGGGCCCTGCAGGATTTCCTTCTGCAGGGCCTGTAAGACAGAGCTATTCCGCCTGGCTTTCAATTTGAACTTAGCCTGATCTTTTATTCCCCTTCTTTCCTTCCCTCTCCCCTTTTTATGAAGATTACCCGCTCTGGGATCCCACAGCTAATTCCCCCCTGGTCTCCTTGCTGGCCCAAATAGGACTAATTTAGCCAGCTAGTCCTGGTGATCATCTAATGTTTATTGGGTGGATTCCCCCCTAAATTGATTTTTGAATTCTGAATTTATTGTTATTCACGCTTTTATACTGTATTTTATGCTGTTTTTTGTTGCATCAATTAAAGTGTTTTAAATTTGTTGTTAGCTGCCCTGAGCCTGGTGTTCTGAACCGGGAAGGGTAGGGTATAAATAATTTATTATTATTATTATTATTATTATTATTATTATTATTAGTTTAACCATATACTGTGTGTAGTATTTTCTTTTCTCCATCTGGAACCTCCGGAACCCTGGATGCCCACAAGTTGCAGTGTTGCAGACTACATCCATCTTCATTGCGGGGAAAAGTACTTCTATTTCCCCAGTCAGCTGTAGCAATTGGTTTTTTCATGCAGCACCAACTTGCCTTCCTCTCTGTATCTGCCCTGTCAGCTTCAGCGGCTTCTACTTCTCTGGGGGGTTTTTTTGTGCTCTTTAAAATACAGGTGAATATTTAAAAGCGGGGGTGGGGGTGGGAAAGTAAGCCAGCTCTTTTTAATGTGTGTTTTGTTGTAGAAGCAAATCCAAACATCTTCCTACGTGCATATCTAAGCTAGAAAGGCTGCCAGTTTGTTTCTAGTGTAAGTTAATATTTTTCTCCTTGGGTCAACATTCGTAGTGTCTAAAATGAGGTGGGACAAGGAGGAAAAACATTGATGTGAAACATAATCTAGTTACTTGAAAAGAGGAGTTAATGTTTGGACTGAGGGTCAGTATTGCTCCCTTGAGGGACCATCTCTCTCTCTTATTTTAGTTCCTTCAACAGTATCCACCTTTCCCGTGTCATCAGCGGCATAACACAGAGGTTTTCCAGATGTTGCCACACTACAATTCCCATCACCCCTGATGGGTGTCAGAGTCCAAGATTTTGTGGAATGTCATTGCCTCCCCATCCCTGGCACAGCCATTTCATCCTTTCTCCCAACTATAATCAGAATAAAAAGCATGCATTTGTGTACATTCAATCCTTGCGGCATTTATTTTCCCCTCTCCTTGTTGTCTCATCCAGGGCTTTCCCAAACAATGGGTCTCCAGCTATTTTTGGACTACAACTCCCATCATCCCTAGCTAACAGGACCAGGGATGGTCAGGGATGATGGAAGTTGTAGTCCAAAAACAGACCCAAGTTTGAGACACCATGGTCTAGCATGTTGGCCTGCTCAACACATACAGTCAAACTTCGGTTGTCGGACGTAATGTGTTCCAGAAGCCCGTTCGGCTTCCAAAATGTTCTGTAGCCTTATTGGAGTTCATCAATTGGGTCTGCATTGCTCCGGGACAGGAGGAAGGAAGTCAAAATGACACCGAGGTTGGTTCAAAGAAAGAGTTTATTCTGCTTCCGATTGGCTTCCGATTGGCTGCAGGAGCTTCCTGTGCTCAAGCGGAAGCCGCGTCACACATTTGGCTTCTGAAAACCGGAGCATTTACTTCTGGGTTTTCGGCATTCAGGAGCCGAAATGTTCCACAACAGAGGCGCTCGGGAGCCAAGGTTTGACTGTAACTCTAATCCATGGTTTGTTTAACAGACCATCACGTAAACCACCAATTGTCATAAAGGTAAAGGTAAGGGGACCCCTGACCATTAGGTCCAGTTGTGACCGACTCTGGGGTTGCGTGCTCATCTCGCTCTATAGGCCGAGGGAGCCAGCCTTTGTCCACAGACAGCTTCCAGGTCATGTGGCCACCATGACCAAGCCGCTTCTGGCGAACCAGAACAGCACATGGAAACGCCGTTTACCTTCCCGCCGGAGTGGTACCTATTTATCTACTTGCACTTTGACATGCTTTCGAACTGCTAGTTGGGCAGGAGCAGGGACTGAGCAACGGGAGCTCACCCCATCGCGGGGATTCGAACTGCCGACCTTCTGATCGGCAAGTCCTAGGCTCTGTGGTTTAACCCACAGCGCCACCCGCGTCCCAACAATTGTCCTACAGATGATCAAATAAACCATGGCTCACCTTCTCCAAAGTTTTGTTTTGTTTTGTTGCTGCTTGTGCCTTTGTAGTCAATAGAGCATCCAAGCTTGGGTTAGCCAAGCAAACCATAGTTAAGGAAGGAAGCTGTGTGCGCACATGACGCCAAGCCATAGTTAAAACTAGCCAAGGTTCCTAGTTCAGCCACTGGGGAGGGTTTTCTCATAACACCAAGCCATTGTTTAATAAACCAGGCCGTTTTTAGACTTTTGAGAGTCTTTTTTAGAGTCTTTTGAGGACAGAGACCAGTCCCTCTCTCTCGGATGAGTTTCCCCATACACTGCTGACCCTGTAGAAAGAACAATAAGTCTTCATGGTTTCATTCGTCTTCCTGTGTGTTATATAATCTCCTGTCAGTTCCAAGGATGAGCAGAAGTGATTCTAGCAGTTTAAAATCAATACTCCCATCCCTTTGTATGAAGAGACCCAAATTAATTTGTTCGGTTCCTCCCACACCGAAGAGGGTGTACCAAGGAAATTGCAAGTTACGTAAGCCCCCAGCTTGCAAGAGTGGTGACCTTCTGCGGATCACGCAGAGCAAGCGGGAAGTTTTCCTTAAGTATTCCTGTCAATCCTGACTTCTTCTGAATGGCACAAGCGGTGCCGTTCCCCAGCAGGCCTGCGATAAATGAAAGCAAAACACTGGATATGACTGTTTGATCTCTTCCTTTCCCACCAATCGCCAGAAAACAAAGAAAGGGAAAAGTGAAACCTTCAAGGGACAGAGTGGGAGAGGAGTAGAGTCAGAGTTTGTTGATTCCGCTCCACATTGCAAAGCTAGAATGCATGATTAAATGCCTTTTCCTGGGCAGATGGAACGTTTACCCTTGGTGACCAATTCTGACCAATTCTGAACTATGGTTCAGGTTCTGGGTGGTTCGTGGGCCAACTGTGGCCCTCCAGGCATTCCTATCTGGCCCCCAGGGCTCTCTGCAGGCCACACCTCTCGCCAGCCCTGCCTCTCACTCTTGAGTTTTTTTTTCCTGTCTGGAACGTGCCTTCAAACTCTTACTAATGCCTCTTCCGTAGAGCACAGGACTCTTATCTTAAGGGTCATGGATTCGAGACCCACATTGGGTGAAAGATTCCTGCATTGCAGGGGGGGTTGGACTAGATAACCCTTGTGGTCCCTTCCAGCTTTACAATTCTATGATTCCTTGTGTGGAGAGGGGTGTTTACAGTGGTACCTCGGGTTAAATACTTCGTTCCAGAGGTCCGTTCTTAACCTGAAACTGTTTTTAACCTGAATCACCACTTTAGCTAATGGGGCTTCCTGCTGCCGCCGCACCGTCAGAGCACGATTTCTGTTCTCATCCTGAAGCAAAGTTCTTAACCTGAGGTACTATTTCTGGTTTAGCGAAGTCTGTAACCTGAAGCGTCTGTAACCCGAGGTACCACTGTATAGGAACTAGCCTACTGCTGTTGTTGGCATCCGTCCATCTCAAGAGGGAGCTTCCAGGGGTGAAATCAAACTACAGTGGTACCTCGGGTTACAGACGCTTCAGGTTACAGACACTTCAGGTTACAGACTCCACTAACCCAGAAATAAGTACCTCAGGTTAAGAACTTTGCTTCAGGATGAGAACAGAAATTGCGCGGCAGCAGCAGGAGGCCCCATTAGCTAAAGTGGTACCTCAGGTTAAGAACAGTTTCAGGTTAAGAACAGACCTCCAGAACGAATTAAGTTCTTAACCAGAAGTACCACTGTCCTGCATTAACAGCACCAAAGTGACTTCCCCAGGGTGCAAGCCTGGGCAGTGTACATGGAAGTCCTGGGCTGCCCAGAAGACAAGGCCCCCCTCTCGGCCTCACTGACGGGGTCCAAAGAAAAGCAGAGGAATGCGTTTGACACCAAGAGTTGCTGGAAGGAGATGTACAAGGCCCCATCCAACCACCTTAGGGACTCCAGATTTGTGTAGGGTTTACTCCTCAGCCTTTTCTTCTCCTGAAGATGTCCTTCAAGGCAGTGGAGGTTTAGGGTGGGAGTTTTCCTTCACCTAGATGGGCTACCTCCCCAGGTTGCTAGTTCCCCATCTGCCCCTCACTTCCCTCTATGGGACGCGCAGAAACAGCCTTCTTGACCATTGGACCCATTCTTGGTCTCATCTGGTCAATCCGCCAGGACCCTGTCTTTGCATGCCGAGGGTTTGAGGCCCATCGGCTACCCTCACCTGCTTTAGCTGGCCAGTCAAAGCCATTCCCTAGGTGTGGCTGCTGTCACATGCTGGCAGCTTCCAGGAGCCACAGGTGAGAGCTGAGTGCAGGGTGGGCATCAAAGTCAGACAAACTACCCCAGAAGGTGCATGATGTGCCCGTCATCAGAGTTGCTACCCCTCCTCTAACACCCTTTATTCCCCACTGTACAGTAGCCTGCTGTACAAAGGTAGAATTAACACCTGTGGCTCCACCCACTTTTCCTCTGGCCCCGCCCACTCTTGGCATGCGTCCCCCAGAGAATTGCCCAGAAAGGGAATATGGACATTGCAGGGGGTTGGGCTAGATGCCCCTTGGGGTCCCTTCCAATTCAATGATTCTAACAGAAAAGAGCTCTCCATCCCCGGTTTAGGTATTCAGGCACAGCCCTCAACCGTTACGGAAAACAAACCACCGTTAAGCATTACACCTCTTTGATTTTCAAGATCAATATTAGTTTATTGTGTAAATAATGGCCATTACAACCGCACTTGGGTCACAGGCGGTTTCAGCAGCGTTTAAACAGACAAACATATTGAAATTCACTCTTATTCCGGGAAAGTGCATCTCTATGTTTTTTCACTGCCACGGTGAAGCTGACCGCTTGCATGCGGTCAGTTTTTCTTGAATAGTCAGTTTTATTTTCATCACCAGCTCTTCAGCTTGCATTGCCTGAGCAAAGAAATCAAGTAGGAATTTATTTCTAGATAAAGCATGTTTAGAGCTGTTCAAGGAAGAGGTATTCCATCACTAGTAGCCAAACTTTTTTCCTCCACGGACCACTCAAAAATGGCTACGGGTCTCTCTCAGTGGACCACATAAGGGATTTTTTTTGTAATGCACCGCTGTCCTAGGTGCTGTGGGATTTTTAATTGTATTTCTGTTGCTTTTATTATATATTGCATTACTGTTCAACTTCCACAGGATTCAGATTGTAATACGATAAAATGCAGTTTTAAGAACAAAGAGGAGCAGTAAAAATACCCCTAACAATGTGAATATTTGTTGCAATGGATGTGCCGTTTTCAACCACGAAGCATGTGGAAACAGTGTGGGTTTTCCTGGCCCAGATGGTTCAGCATTTGTGTCCCATGGAAGTGAAGCAGTGTGCTGCAGTGGTTAGAGTATCAAACTAGGACCAGGGAGACTCGGGTTCAAATCCTTACTCTGCCGTGATCTCACTGGGCGATCGTGGGCCAAAGACTATCTCTCATTCTAACGTACCTCAGCGGGGTTGTTGTAAGAATAAAAGGGGAAATGCGTGGTATCCTTGGGGGAAAGGGGAGATTCAAGTGTGTAGTCTCCGTTTCAGAAGGGTCTTTTTGTAATGTCTGAAATATTGAAACTTTTGAACCATTAAGGCTCGTTGCACAGAGATAAGCAACGCAACCCTAACTTTGTCTGCTCATAAGTTAAGTCTTACTGAATTCAGTGGGGCTTGCTCCCATAGAACTGGGTCTGGGATTGCACCTCTCAGCATGGAAATAGTTTTCCAAAATGTCTAATAATGTGCCAAAAAAAAGACAGTGAAGCCTGAAGCCTGGCTCTATTCCATTTCTTACTCAGTATTTTTAATTTATTTATTAAGAGCTGTTTGTGACTTTCCAACAAAACTCATGACACAAATATCCTGCAAAGCATAAACATTTCCTTTATTTTGGTGACTCCTATATGCTCCTGTAACTGCTTCTCTGCTGCTGAGACCATATAACAGTCCTGAAAGACCTACATTGGCTCCCAGTACGTTTCCGAGCACAATTCAAAGTGTTGGTGCTGACCTTGAAAGCCCTAAACAGCCTCGGTCCAGTATACCTGAAGGAGCATCTCCATCCTCATCGTTCAGCCCGGACACTGAGGTCCAGCGCCAAGGGTCTTCTGGCAGTTCCCTCCCTGCGAGAAGCGAGGTTGCAGGGAACCAGGCAGAAGGCCTTCTTGCTGGTGGCGCCTGCCCTGTGGAATGCCCTCCCAGCAGATGTCAAGGCAATAAACAACTATCTGACTTTTAGAAGACATCTGAAGGCAGCCCTGTTTAGGGAAGATTTTAATGTTTGACGGGCTATTGTATTTTAATATTTTGTTGGAAGCCACCCAGAGTGGCTGGGGAAACCCAGCCAGATGGGTGGGGTATAACTAATAATTATTGTTGTTATTATTATAGTGACATCATAGTGCTTTAAATGCACCGCGTGACTGTGGCCTTAAATTGATCAGCTGTTGGGTTTGCCAGGGGACGCAGGTGGCGCTGTGGGTAAAACCTCAGCGCCTAGGGCTTGCCGATCGAAAGGTCGGCGGTTCGAATCCCTGCGGCGGGGTGCGCTCCCGCTGCTCGGTCCCAGCGCCTGCCAACCTAGCAGTTCGAAAGCACCCCTGGGTGCAAGTAGATAAATAGGGACCGCTTACCAGCGGGAAGGTAAACGGCGTTTCCGTGTGCGGCTCTGGCTCTGGCCAGAGCAGCGATGTCACGCTGGCCACGTGACCCGGAAGTGTCTCCGGACAGCGCTGGCCCCTGGCCTCTTGAGTGAGATGGGCGCACAACCCCAGAGTCTGTCAAGACTGGCCCGTACGGGCAGGGGTACCTTTACCTTTACCTGGGTTTGCCAGGCGTGCATTTTTGGAGGTGTTGGAGGTGGATGAAGGCAAACGCAGAGCGTGATGCAAACCCACGTTCCAACAGGGCCAAAGTTGCCCTGGAGATAGCCTTTTGGTGAACTTGTCATTCAGAGGTTTGGGGTGGAGATGGTCATGCCCTGCCTGCGCAGGACATTGGTCAATGCGTCCCCTCCCTCCCTCCCTCCTCCTCTCTCCCCCTCGCTATTTGCATTTCGTCAGTGCGGCCGGACGGTGTTGCAACTTTTACAGCGCCGTTTCCAAATCGGCCAGCTGATAAATGGGTAACTTTTCTGTCCTGGTTGCATGGTCTCTCCTCCTGATCATGAGTGGTCAAGGCAGGAGGGGGGCGGGGAGGGGACAAAGAAGGACCACACACAGGCCAAGTGTGTTTGAATGTGGTTGGCTAAGCAGTTGGCTCCTTACCTCTCTCGCCCTGATCTGGCCACTGTGATCCACACGACGGTCGCCTCCAGACTTGATTGTTGTAACTCGCTCTACGTGGGGCTGCCCTTGAGACTGACCCAGAAACTCCAGCGGGTGCAGAATGCTGCGGCGAGACTCCTTACAGGGTCCTCGCCGCAGGATCACATTTACCCGGTGCTATACCAGCTGCACTAGCTCCCATGGAGTACAGGATCAGGCTTAAGGTGCTGGTTTTAACCTTTAAAGCCCTATACAGTGGTACCTCGGATTACAGATGCTTTAGGTTACAGACGCTTCAGGTTACAGACTCTGCTAACCCAGAAATAGTACCTCGGGTTAAGAACTTTGCTTCAGGATGAGAACAGAAATCGCACAGCGGCTGCATGGCGGCAGCGGGAGGCCCCATTAGCCAAAGTGGTGCCTCAGGTTAAGAACAGTTTCAGGTTAAGAACGGACCTCCGGAACGAATTAAGTTCTTAACCAGAGGTACCAATGTAGGGCCTAGGACCCTCGTACCTACTGGACCGCCTCTCCTGGGATGTCCCACGGAGGACCTTACAATCTTCAAAGAAAAACATCTTGGAGGTCCCGGCCCACAGGGACGTTAGGCTGGCCTCAACCAGAGCCAGGGCTTTTTCGGCCGTGGCCCCGATTCAGTGGAACGCTCTGTCACAAGAGACTAGGGTCCTGTGGGACTTGACATCTTTCCGCAGGGCCTGCAAGACAGAGCTGTTCCACCTGGCCTTTGGCCAGGGCACAGCCTGACTCCCTCCCTCGGCAATCTTCGCGGAGCTCTGGCCCAATGGTTGCCATTAATTTGATTCTGAATTGATTTTAGAATGAATTGATTTTAGAATGCTGTGTTACTTTTATTGTTGTTAGCCGCTCTGAGCCCGGCTTCGGCTGGGGAGGGCGGGATATAAATAAATTATTATTATTATTATTACTATTATTATTATTATTATTATCATCATCATCATCTCAGATTTATAAGCTAGCTGCCAAACAGCTCTTTAAACCAGGCCTAGTCGCCATTTGGGGGCCAGGCAGATCTCAAGTTGTATTTTTCATTCTGGCTTTTGGCTTCCAGAAATTCGTTTAACTGGACACTGAGTGAAGAAGCTCTCCCTTTGTCCGTCTTCCGTCGTTTCCCTCGGTTCTTGCCGGCACTGCGTTTTGCGAAACCACTCTGAGAATCTCTCATCTTGCTTCCCTCTGGGGGAGAGAATAGGATCTGGGTCTTGGCATCGACCAGTGGGAACATAACGTAGCATCTTGGGATGATTGAGGATTAGATATTATTAGCTCTGTTCTGGGCAGCCGTTTCGCCCTGGCAGAAATCCCATACATGAACCCCATGTTGAAACCTCATGTTGTTGCCGTGTTGCCTTTTTAACTGGGGAGTCTCCCAACCCCCCATTGAAAACCTAAAAATTATATCCTAGGACGTGAGCCGACTTACAGCCTCTCTGCTGCCTCTCCTCCCATACGCCCCTTTTGCTCAAGTTAAAAAATAGTTACTTAGAAATTGCTACCAGCTGGAGCTAAGCCTCTCTGAACTTTCCCCTTCTTCTTTAAATAACGTTTGTGGTGTATTCTTGGCCAGCGTTTTGACATTTCTTGGAACCAACAAATCTCTCTCTCTCTCCCTCTCCCTCTCTCTCTCTGTCGCACACCGACACACAACACATGCACAATTATTTCCTTTTCACAGAACTGTAGAGTTGGAAGGGACCGCGAGGGTCATCGAGTCCAACCCCCCTGCAATGCAAGAATCTTTTGACCTAGGTGAGACTCGAACCCAATACCCTGACATTACAAGTCTCAAGCCGGTTCAAATGAGGTACATTTCATCTCTGATTCTCCTTAGACTTTTCTTAGCTTCTTTCTTATCTCTTCCTTCGCCCGTAATTCTTTTGGGTTTGAGACACTCTCTCTGTCCAGTGCTAAAAATCTGAGGAAATCCTACATGGAAAACTGTATTTCCCTGTGTGCAACAGCTGTTCCTTTCCAGTTTTCTGCAAACCTTTAAAAAACAAAGGATGGTATTCAGCTAACTTGTATTCAGAGAAGACCCATCAAAATCAATGGACCTAACTTGTTCATTCCTTTCAATGGGCCTATTCTGAATTCTAAAAACTTAGTCAAATACCACCCAAACTGTTTAGGCAGCTAGGGAGGGCACTTTGCTGAAGATGGGTCACTGCACCGATCCTGCGTCGTCATTTTGTTTTCCAAAGGGATAGCCATGTTAATCTGTGACAGCGAAACAAACCCAGAGTCCTGTAGCACTTTTAAAGATTAATTTGTTACGCCTTCAGCTTTTCTGGAGTAGAGTCTTGCCTCCTCAAAGGAACGTCCCTCCTTCATTTGCAGGTTTCTATATTCACCAAGGAATGTTATTTTTAATGTTTTAGCCGAAGGTAGGGTCTGTCTTTACTCTCCCCCAGGGCTGAGAATGGGAAATGTGGTTGGAGTTTGGCTGGGGATTTTTTTGTGGCAAAGTGGTTTTCTTTCCTATGTGTCCGTGATTTGCTTTCCTTCAGGTGGACAGGCTTGCTTTTGCATGTATTTAATTCGCTTCTGCTTTTTCTTCTGGAGGAGAAAAAGAGTTTGGATTTGATATCCCGCTTTATCACTAGCCTAAGGAGTCTCAAAGCGGCTAACATTCTCCTTTCCCTTCCTCCCCCACAACAAACACTGTGAGGTGAGTGGGGCTGAGAGACTTCAAAGAAGTGTGACTGGCCCAAGGTCACCCAGCAGCTGCATGTGGAGGAGCGGGGAAGCGAACCCGCTTCACCAGATTACGAGACTACTGCTCTTAACCACTACACCACACTGGCTCTCTGGTGGTCCTGTGGTAGCCAGAGCCAGACCAACACTGGGCTCCCAACTCCCATCATCCAGGATGGCCAATGGTTTGGGATGATGGGAGCTGTAGTCCAACTAGATATTGAAGAGTGTCATGTTGTCCACCCCTAATGTAGATCTAACATGGGATACTAAATGCCAGAGAAGCAGGCATGCAGACATTAACGGGTGTTTTCAAGCGTTTTGATCAAACCGCTAGGTTCTGAGGTTGATGTTGCCCCCTTTCCCAGGAAGGTACCAGTTCCTCTGGTTTGGGCTAAGCAGATTCATGTGAATTTTGAAATACAGACGGTGTTTTGCCCAAGCCTGCATAGAATTTGGCCCCACCGTCAGCCTGACAAAGACCTCCATCAGGACATCTCCAGCCTTCCACGCATCAGCATTGTTGACCACACGCTTGAGGTGGTCAATGATTTTCTCTTCCTCTCCATGGATGCTGAGCTGGACAAACAGATTGGCAAGGCAGCGACGGCTCGCATCTCCAAAAGCACATGGGAGAATGCGATGCTAACATCCAGTTCCAAGATGAAGGTCTACCAGGTTTACATGTTGAGCATGCAGCTTTATGGAAGTGAGTTGTGGGCAGATTAGAACCGCCAGGAGCAACCGGCAGCACAGAGTCCCCAGTAAAGATGTGCTCTCCCAAGCCCAGCATGTTCACACTTCTGTCTCAGCGACATCTGGCTTGGTCATGTCTGCAGAATAGAAGATGGCAGGATCCTGAAGGATGGGCTCTTATGGGGAGCTGGCTTCAGGCACCAGGCCCGTGGGCAGACCGACTCTGTGTTTCAAAGATGTCTGCAAACATGGCAACATGGCTGGCAACAACAGCCATGTGAGAATCCCTTGTGCGGTGCCTGGAGGCAGAGAGTCAAGTCGGGCAGTGACGGGAGGAGGAATGACCGCAGGGAGGAGTGCAGAGAGAATGAACTCCCTGGTGCATCTGCAGCAACACAACTGGTCACCTTTGTCTGTCCCAACTGCAACAAAACATGTCTCTCCTGTATTGGTCTCTACAGCCACAGCAGGCGCTGCAAGTTCCAACAGTTTGACTTCACCCCCAAAGGCGCACTCCTCTGTTGTTTCCCGAGACAGTCGGATGCCAATCAGAAGGTGGCTGACACTCAGTTGTCAGGTATCTTTTTAGCGTAATAAGCTAAGTTTCCAGGGTTCGACGCTGACCACGATGGAACCTCAAGCTGGGTTTTTGAAAGCAACTGCAGGAAATCAATGTTAGGGCTGTGTATGTCCCAAACATTCACCTCGGGCATCCCTGACTCTGTTGTTGTCTCTCTGTGTTGTGGTTCAAGCAATTTGGCTTTCAGTATTTCTTACTTCTTGCTGTCTTGCACCCTGCTGTAATTTTCCTTTCTGCCACTGCTGAGCTGTTTTGGTTTCTTTCTCCCTCTCCTTTTGATCTTCCTCATGGGCCAGCAGTCCTATCTTTCCTGCAGAGGTGTGTTAACTTCCCCTGAAATAGATTGTGAACCGTGGAGGTTTCTCAGCAGAGTTTAGATGGCCACCTGTCATGAATGCTTAAGTTGAGATTTCTACATTGCAGGGGTTTGGAATAGATGACCCTTCCAATTCTGGGATTCTGTGACTGCTGACTTTTGTCCCGTCCCACCCCCAATAGTCATTTATTTGCTGAAGCCTTTGCTGACATACAAAGCTGAGGGAAGCCAAGGAAAAAGAATGGAGGCCGTTTGCAAGGTGGGGGGACAGATGACAGGACCGGAGGCAAGGAAGGGGAGAAAGAGACATTTTGAGTATGTCAGCGGCTGACCACTGTTGGAGGCAGGATACTGGTCTCCTATGGGTCTTGATCTGATCCAGAAAAGCAGTTATTGGGGTTCAAATCAGCATCTTGAGACCTTATGCAATGTGAGTTCGGTCCTCAGATCAGGGTTTAACTTTGAGCCTCTTTATATACAGTTGACGCTTGGACTACTGCAATGCGCTCTACGTGGGGCTACCTTTGAAGGTGACCCGGAAACTACAACTAATCCAGAATGCGGCAGCTAGACTGGTAACTGGGAGCGGCCGCCAAGACCATATAACACCGGTCTTGAAAGACCTACATTGGCTCCCAGTACGTTTCCGAGCACAATTCAAAGTGTTGGTGCTGACCTTTAAAGCCCTAAACGGCCTCGGTCCAGTATATCTGAAGGAGCGTCTCCTCCCTCCGAGGGCCTTCTGGTGGTTCCCTCACTGCGAGAGGCCAAGTTACAGGGAACCAGGCAGAGGGCCTTCTCAGTAGTGGCGCCCGCCCTGTGGAACACCCTCCCATCAGAGGTCAAAGCGATAAACATCTACCTGACATTCAGAAGACATCGGAAGGCAGCCCTGTTCAGGGAAGTTTTTAATATGTGACATTTTAGTGTATCTTTCATCTTTGTTGGAAGCCGCCCAGAGTGGCTGGGGAAACCCAACCAGATGGGCGGGATACAAATAATAAATTATTATTATTATTATTATTATTATTATTATTATTATTATTATTACGTATTTCCAACACATTCATTCTGTGAAAAGTGCGAAGGGGAGCTGTGCTTGCACTGGTGCCAAGTATTGAACTATTGATTTAAACTATTGATTGATTGAAACACCGGCCTTCTAACAAACGGATTATTTTCCTGTTGCTCAATCTTCAATTTCGTTGTTGTTGAGATCTCGGAGGACTTGTTAAGACGATTTGCAACTTCGTAATAAACAGAAGCCGCCTTTCCCTGTGTAGTGATGGTGATGACATCACGCTGTGTGGGCGGTGCTTATGGCAAAAGTGGGTTGGGCTATTGCACAACCTCTTGGCATTAGGGCAGCCTTGTCTGGCCTGCTGCTTCCCAAATATTTTGGATCAGCCGCAGCCACCATAATCATAGCTGTCAACTTACAGATTTGAAAATAAGGGACCAGCAGCCTTGAAAATAAGAGACCAGCCGCCAAAATAAGGGACCTGCAGCCTCGCCTGTTCCAGGCACTCCAGTCTTCCTGTCCTCCTGCAGTCTGGTCAAACACATGCTGGTAGCTTCGAGAACACTGTCCAACCAACTTTGTAACCAGAGGTTCAACTGAATAGAATCTGAATCACATGCACCACAAGGCCTATGCAGCCTCAACTTAAGATGGCTCCCCGGCCTGGCTTTGCACTGCAAAGTTTGCAGCAGCACATGCAACAAAATGGCGTCCAGCATTCAAAAACCTCCTCAGCTTGCATTAACTAGCCACACACAAGGCATGCAAGCTCCACCCCCCAGTCATTCTTAGACTTCTTATTGGGTGAGCAACACAGCCAAGCAACACAGTTGGAGCCTCCCTCCTCCCTGGCCAGCAGGGAGGGAGGGAGAGGAGCTGCTTCCTTTGAAATTTAAGGGACATCATTTAAGGGACATCCATCAATAAGCGACAGCAGCGGGACATGGTCCTGGAATAAGGGACTGTCCCTTCACATAAGGGACACTTGACAGCTATGCATAATAGAGGGCAAAATTCCACCCTCCAGTCATTCATTTTCTTCTTTTAAACTATTCACCGTCAAGAATACAGCCTCTTCCACTTTAAATCTCTCCTTTCTCAACAGCTGCCTTGCAGAGGAAAAACTTGGAAAAGTTTTGACTCTTCAGCCAGTAATGCGTGGAAATATGCTTTCTTGTCAGTATCTGGTTGTTGTTTTTTTAAAGCCTCTTAATCTCTTGCCTCTGGCCAAAGGCAAAATTATCTCTGAAATGGTCGCAGAAATATTTGGCTGGTCTTTCTCCCGGGGCATTTTGGCACTCTTTATTTAAACGTTATCGCCTAAAGAGCATATTGAAGAATGTGACTCAGAAGAGAACGATCCCGCAGGTCGCAGCGGAGTACATTTCCAAGTGTTTCTTTCATTCTTGGCTTTTTAAAGCATATTTTAAGAAGCATTTTTTTAAAGGGAAAAGAAAACATGTTTCAGAAGGTGGGGCAGGGGCTCCCTTGGGAAGAACTCCTGACGGCCTGTGTTAGAAGACGATAATCGGGCAGGAGGTTTATTTTTTGAGGGGAGCGGACCGACACTGCCAAGGGTTAATTTGTCCTAGTGAGAATTCTGCCTTGTTTTGTGTTCAAATCACTCCTTCATCTGCTCAGACTCTGGAAATCCCTGCTGTTCATAGAACAGCTGAATGGATTCGGTTATTAAAGACACTTTACTTTGTTTTTGCAGTTAATGCCTAGATATTTCCTGGGTATAGGCAGTATTTGTGCCCCACAGACAAGGTCTGGGCATGTCGCAAGTATATTTTCATTTAGATTTTGCAAAATCTAAAATTTTCTGACTTCTCCATCATAATTCTTAGTGTTTATGGAGCACTCCAGAGTGCCGTACATAACATCACTTTTAGGTAATCCTCACGACAGGCCGGCGATGTAGTTTAGTAGTGGTATTATCTTCCCTGTTTCATTTTATTGTTATTATTTGTTGAATTTGTACGCCGTCCTATACCCGGAGGTTTTGCATGGGGTGGGAGACGTTACCTGAGAATCAATCTGTGTGCTGCAACATGAACGCACCTCACACAACTCTGGAGGCAATTATATCGAACTTCCCAACGACAAAATAAGACATTTACATTCCACCAAGTGTCCGTGTCTTTAAATGGAGCCTTTGCATAATTGCAGACAGAGTTGTGCTGCTTGATTTCTCTGTATTCCTTTGCGTGGTGTTTGGCTGATGACGAAAATACGTGGCCCATCCAGCACTGAGGACTCACCCAGACTCCCGCTTCTTCCTTGCCTAGAAAGCGTGTGTCCGAGACCTGTGTCTTGAGACTTTTTTTCCATTTGCCTCTTGGTGCTTTCCCCAAGAAAACCTGCTCTTTACTGCGGAATTGGAGCAAATGTCTACTTGCGGAAAACCCGGCTGACATTTGCTCGGTTTCAGCGGCAGAGAGTGGGTGCCCCCGCAGGGAAAGCGGTTGGACTTTGTCTCATGATCTAAGGGAAAGAAACAGGGGTTGTTTGCTGGAACATGAAGGTTGTGTCAGCAAAGTGGGATGTTCTGGTTGTCTGGAACCCGAAACAGAGGACCATAAGGTCCATGAATAACCATAGTTTAGAGGCCCCGGGCCCTAAGGAAGTCAGATTATCCTCCACCAGGGCCAGGGCCTTCTCGGTGATGGCTCCGACCTGGTGGAATGCTCTGTCCCATGAGACCAGGGCCCTGCAGGATTTTACTTCCTTCTACAGGGCCTGTAACACAGAGCTATTCCGCCTGGCTTTCAATTTGAACTTAGCCTGATCTTTTATTCCTCTTTTTTCCCTCCCACTCCCCTTTTTATGAAGGGGACCCCACAGCTGGGATCCCGCAGCTAATTCCCCCCTGGTCTCCTCGCTGGCCCAAATAGGACTAATTTAGCCAGCTAGCCCTGGTGATCATCTAATGTTTATTGGATGGGTTTCCCCCCTAAATTGATTTTTGAATTCTGAATTTATTGTTATTCACGTTTTATACTGTATTTTATGCTGTTTTTTGTTACATCAATTAAGCATCAATGTTGAGCCTTGTGGAAAGATAACTGCCAAGGTAGGAGAAGTGAAATATGTACATCATATAGGAGCCAACACAACACAAAACACTGTTGCTGTATGTAGGTTTTATTTTATTGGTTTTTTATCTTATATTTTGGAAATGTACATCCAGGTTTATTCCCTTTACATTTTTGGGGGGCCCCCAAGAGAGTAGGGCCCTAAGCTATAGCTTGTTTGGCTTATACACAAATCCGGCACAGCCCACTTCATAAAAAAGCAGTGATAAGGCGCAGGGATGTATTATGTGGAAGATTAGGCAACTGAGGCGAGCAAACACCAGGCCGAGCGCACACAAAACACACCTTTGCCCCACCTTGAGCAAAGTGTTCTCGCACCCCCAGCCCCAGCCCCAATCCTCCGCAGCTGCTTATTCCTTCGGAAGCATGCCACAAATCTGGGTTATTTGCAGTGTCAATTTGGCTTTTCATTTTTAAAACGTAGCTGTTTCAGTCTTCATCACGGTCATCGTTTTACTTGTTTGCCGCCTTTCCATAGTTGAAACTATGCTCAAGGCGACATACAACACGACAAACTTTACATAATTACAAACATAGCAGAAGTCATAAACAGTAAATAAAGCACATCAAAACGTACTGTCAGAGCCAAATGGAAACAATTTCCACGTAAATAAGATCTAAGATTATAGATACAATAATAATGTTGTTGTTGTTGTTGTTTAGTCATTTAGTCGTGTCCGACTCTTCGTGACCCCATGGACCAGAGAACGCCAGGCACCTCTGTCCTCCACTGCCTCCCGCAGTTTGGTCAAACTCATGCTGGTAACCTCGAAAACACTATCCAACCATCTCGTCCTCTGCCGTCCCCTTCTCCTTGTGCCCTCCATCTTTCCCAACATCAGGGTCTTCTCCAGGGAGTCTTCTCTTCTCATGAGGTGGCCAAAGTACTGGAGCCTCAGCTTCACAATCTGTCCTTCCAGTGAGCACTCAGGGTTGATTTCCTTCAGTATGGAGAGGTTTGATCTTCTTGCAGTCCATGGGACTCTCAAGAGTCTCCTCCAGCACCATAATTCAAAAGCATCAATTCTTCGGCGATCAGCCTTCTTTATGGTCCAGCTCTCACTTCCATACATCACTACTGGGAAAACCATAGCTTTAACTATACGAACCTTTGTTGGCAAGGTGATGTCTCTACTTCTCAAGATGCTGTCTAGGCCTGTCATTGCCCTTCTCCCAAGAAGCAGGCGTCTTTTAATTTCGTGGCTGCTGTCACCATCTGCAGTGATCATTGAGCCCAAGAAAGTAAAATCTCTCACTACCTCCATTTCTTCCCCTTCTATTTGCCAGGAGGTGATGGGACCAGTGGCCATGGTGTTCGTTTTTTTGATGTTGAGCTTCAGACCATATTTTGCGCTCTCCTCTTTCACCCTCATTAAAAGGTTCTTTAATTCCTCCTCACTTTCTGCCATCAAGGTTGTGTCATCTGCATATCTGAGGTTGTTGATATTTCTTCCGGCAATCTTAATTCCGGCTAGGGATTCATCCAGCCCAGCCTTTCGCATGATGAATTCTGCATATAAGTTAAATAAGCAGGGAGACAAAATACAGCCTTGTCGTACTCCTTTCCCAATTTTGAACCAATCAGTTGTTCCATATCCAGTTCTAACTGTAGCTTCTTGTCCCACATAGAGATTTCTCAGGAGACAGATGAGGTGATCTGGCACTCCCATTTCTTTAAGAACTTGCCATAGTTTGCAGTGGTCGACACAGTCAAAGGCTTTTGCATAGTCAATGAAGCAGAAGTAGATGTCTTTCTGGAACTCTCTAGCTTTCTCCATAATCCAGCGCATGTTTGCAATTTGGTCTCTGGTTCCTCTGCCTCTTCTAAATCCAGCTTGCACTTCTGGGAGTTCTCGGTCCACATACTGCTTGAGCCTTCCTTGTAGAATTTTAAGCATAACCTTGCTAGCGTGTGAAATGAGTGCAATTGTGCGGTAGTTGGAGCATTCTTTGGCACTGCCCTTCTTTGGGATTGGGATGTAGACTGATCTTCTCCAATCTTCTGGCCACTGCTGAGTTTTCCAAACTTGCTGGCATATTGAGTGTAGCACCTTAACAGCATCATCTTTTAAAATTTTAAATAGTTCAGCTGGAATACCATCACTTCCACTGGCCTTGTTATTTGCAGTGCTTTCTAAGGCCCATTTGACTTCACTTTCCAGGATGTCTGGCTCAAGGTCAGCAACCACACTACCTGGGGTATACGAGACATCCATTTCTTTCTGGTATAATTCCTCTGTGTATTCTTGCCACCTCTTCTTGATGTCTTCTGCTTCTGTTAGGTCCTTTCCACTTTTGTCCTTTATTATGGAAATCTTTGTACGAAATGTTCCTTTCATATCTCCAATTTTCTTGAACAGATCTCTGGTTCTTCCCATTCTATTGCTTTCCTCTATTTCTTTGCATTGCTCGTTTAAGAAGGTCTTCTTGTCTCTCCTTGCTATTCTTTGGAAATCTGCATTCAATTTCCTGTATCTTTCACCATCTCCCTCGCATTTTGCTTGCCTTCTCTCCCCCGCTATTTGTAAGGCCTCATTGGACAGCCACTTTGCTTTCTTGCATTTCCTTTTCATTGGGATGGTTTTCGTTGCTGCCTCCTGTATAATGTTACGAGCCTCCATCCATAGTTCTTCAGGCATTCTGTCCACCAAATCTAAATCCTTAAACCTGTTCCTCACTTCCACTGTGTATTCATAAGGGATTTGACTTAGATTGTATCTTACTGGCCCAGTGGTTTTTCCTACTTTCTTCAGTTTAAGCTTGAATTTTGCTATAAGAAGCTGATGATCTGAGCCACAGTCAGCTCCAGGTCTTGTTTTTGCTGACTGTATAGAGCTTCTCCATCTTTGGCTGCAGAGAATATAATCAATCTGATTTCGATGCTGCCCATCTGGTGATGTCCATGTGTAGAGTCGTTTCTTGTGTTGTTGGAAAAGCGTGTTTGTGATGACCAGCTTGTTCTCTTGACAGAACTCTATTAGCCTTTGCCCTGCTTCGTTTTGATCTCCAAGGCCAAACTTGCCAGTTGTTCCTTTTATCTCTTGACTCCCTACTTTAGCATTCCAATCCCCTATAATGAGAAGAACATCCTTCTTTGGTGTCACTTCTATAAGGTCTTGTAAGTCTTCATAGAATTGGTCAATTTCAGTTTCTTCAGCACAAGTAGTTGGTGCCAGTTGATCCCTTCATGGATCAACTTGCCGTGGCGAAGGGGCTTGAAGAACTCAGAGAAGCTATGAACTATGCCGAGCAGGGCACCCAAGATGAACAGGTCATAGTGGAGAGTTTTGACCAAACGTGATCCACCTGGAGGAGGAACCGGCAAGCCACTCCAGTATCCCTGCCAAGAAAACTCCATGGACAAAGACAACAATAATAATAAGTAATAATAATACAAAAAATTATTTATACCCCGCCCTCCCCGGCCAGAGCCAGGCTCAGGGCAGCTAACACCAAAAAATTACAATAAAAACCCCAATTTTAAAATACAGATTAAAATATAATTTATAATGCAGTCTCATTGTAATAGTAGCCCATAGATCAAAACCATAAGGGGAGGGAAACATAAGGGTCAGACTGAGTCCAAACCAAAGGCCAGGAAGAACAGCTCTGTCTTGCAGGCCCTGTGGAAAGATGTCAAGTCCCGCAGGGCCCTAGTCTCTTGTGACAAAGCGCTCCACCAAGTCGGGGCCAGTACTGAAAAGGCCCTGGCCCTAGTTGAGACCAATCTAACCACCTTGCGACTTGGGAGCTCCAAAGTGTTGTCATTTGTAAACCAGCACCTTAAACCTGACCCTGTACTCCAGTGGGAGCCAGTGCAGTTGGTAAAGCACTGGATGAATGTGATCCCACGGCAAAGACCCCATAAGGAGCCTTGCCGCGGCATTCTGCACCCACTGGAGTTTCTGGGTCAGCTTCAAGGGCAGCCCCGTGTAGAGCGAGTTACAATAATCAAGCCTGGAGGTGACCGTTGCATGGATCCCTGTGGCCAGATCAGGGAGAGAAAGGTAAGGGACCAACTGCTTAATACGGTGGAGATGGAAAAATGCCACCTTTCCTGTGGCTCCATGGAAAGGGAGGCATCAAAGGTTACACCCAAGCTCTTGACAGAAGGCACTGGCACTAATTGCACCCCCGCAAGAGATGGGAGTTGGCCCCCAACCCCACGTCATACCGACCCAGCCAGAGGACCTCTGTCTTTGAAGGATTTAACTTCAACCGGCTCCCAGGCAGCCATCCAGCTGCAGCTTCCAAGCCTCTGGTCAGTGTGTCTGGGGCCGAGTCAGGGCGGCCGTCCATCAACAGATAAATTTGGGTGCCAATAATATCTATAACAGCAACAAGCTCTCTCAACCCCCCATAAGAAATGCTCCAGCCCAAGAATCTGTTCGACAGCCTCCGCTTTTGTAGCTGGAGTCAGTCCGCACTCCACTCTCCCAGGCCAGATGGGAAAGGGCCAGCTAGGCAGGGCGCAGGGCTAACAGCCAAGATGGTCTCATTTAAAACAACACAGATAAAAATTAATTTAAAAGAGGAGCCCGCCCCAAGCCATGTGGAGAGAGGCAAGGGCAGGGCCCTTCAGACCCACAGCAGACAATCTTCCATTCTTCTCAAGTCGTGTCTGCAGTTTTCGTGCCAAGTTTCCCTTCCTTTCAGTTTTTTCCTTGTTCTCCTGCAACTTCCAACAGATGCAAAGTGCAGAAAAGAGACTCCCGTTTTGTCTCCTCCTGGCTGCCTTTAAAGGGGGATTAGCCCAATTCAGGGGGGGATACGGCTGTCAATGGCTACTAGTCATCGCAATGGCTTTGTACTCCTTCCAAGATCAGAGCCGTAATGCTACAGTGGGGGACCCCGAGGTTCCAAATTTCAGTGGCGTCTTGTGCTACACCAAAATTCAGCGCACCCCCCCCCTCCCTCTCATGCACCATTCTAAACAGGGTGGATAAAAATCAATTATTATTATTTTTAAAAAATAAAAAACAGTGTTTTTAAAATTTAAATTGGATTTTTAAAATAAAATGCTTTTGGAGGAAAAATCTTTCTAAAGATAGTTTCCTAGTTAAGTTACATTATAGTCCAAAGGCTATTCATCAGGGAATAAGGATTTGTTATAAGTTCTTCATGTTGCTAAAACTCAGTCTTAAGGTTGTTGTTTTTTAAAAAAAAATGTTTAACCACATCAGTTAACAAACATGGACACATATGGTATAATGTTATTGTTTTAGTTAAATAAATTGTTTAAATTGTTATTAAGTAAGTGATTATTTTTCTCCTTCCAATAAAGTACAGCAGAAAAGTTGTCCGAATATAAACAGTTAACTTATTAAACCTCACAATGATTTCATAATTATCTATGTATGTGTTTCTAATAGCATAACCAAATCAGTATTTTTGGATATAACTGCAAAAACTACTCAGAAAATTTATTATTCCAAAAATGAAACCTTCGTCTGGTTGTAAATATTAAGATTATACCAGCAAGAATGAGTCTTTCTGTAAATAATAAAAAAAAGATTTAAATTGTATCATAAAACCTTTATTGGCATCACATACAACATCCAAAACAAATCAATACAAAATTACCACTTCCCCAGTGGCGCAAAACATTTGCTAAAAGAAAGTAGGCAGAGCAGTCTTATTGACTAGTGATTTAAATTGTGATTTAAATTGTGATTTAAATTGATTTGGTTTAAATCAAATCCACCCCGATTCTAAATCATACCTGTGGCGTCCCCGACGACATCCCTGAGACTCTGTGCCCAGGTCAACCGAACCAGTTGTTGTTGTTGTTGTTGTTTAGTCGTTTAGTCGTGTCCGACTCTTCGTGACCCCATGGACCAGAGCACGCCAGGCACTCCTGTCTTCCACTGCCTCCCGCAGTTTGGTCAAAGTCATGCTGGTAGCTTCGAGAACACTGTCCAACCATCTCATCCTCTGCCGTCCTTTTCTCCTTGCGCCCTCCATCTTTCCCAGCATCAGGGTCTTTTCCAGGGAGTCTTCTCTTCTCAGGAGGCGGCCAAAGTCTTGGAGCCTCAGCTTCAGGATCTGTCCTTCCAGTGAGCACTCCGGGCTGATTTCCTTCAGAATGGAGAGGTTTGATCTTCTTGCAGTCCATGGGACTCTCAAGAGTCTCCTCCCGCACCATAATTCAAAAGCATAAATTCTTCAGCGATCAGCCTTCTATATGACCCAGCTCTCACTTCCATACATCACTACTGGGAAAACCATAGCTTTTACTTTACGGACCAAACCAGTTACACCCCCCTAAACACCCCCCTCTACATCCTGCCTCTGAATACTAACTTCTGAGTCTTGCAAGTAGGGAGAGTGTTTTGGCCCTCGAGTGACCTGCTTGCAGACATCCCATGGGGGCACCTCACCAGACCAGGCATTCTGTCAACACACAGCCAAGTGCCAAGGTATGACCCACGACGGAGGCCTCACCCGGGTTTCCCACCCTCCTCTTTAACTTGGCACTTCAGTCAGCACCTGGCAACTTCTTGTTTGCATCCGTCTGTCTTGTGAGACAACGGAGGAGTGCGCCTTTGCGGGTGAAGTCAAGCTTTGGAACTTGCAGCGCCTGCTGTGGCTGTAGAGACCAACACAGAAGAGACATGTTTTGTTGCAGCTGGGCAGATGAAGGCGTCCAGTTGTGCTGCTGCAGATGCACCAGGGAATTCATTCTCTCTGCACTCCTCCCACCAGTCATTCCTCCTCTGATCACGTCTGTAGATGCATGAACTGACTGCCTGTCTCTAGGCACTGTGGCCATCTGCAAGGGACTCCCACATGGCAGGGGGAAAGTCTGCTTGGGAGGCCCCCACTTCCTGCTCAATTTTTTGCATTTCAGTGGGGTTGGACTAGATGACCATGGGGTCCCCTCCAGTTCCATGATTCTAGGACAGGCTTCCTCAACCTCAGCCCTCCAGATGTTTTTGGCCTTCAACTCCCATGATCCCTAGCTAGCAGGACCAGTGGTCAGGGATGATGGGAACTGTAGTCTCAAAACATCTGGAGGGCTGAGGTTGAGGAAGGACATGTTGTCTTACTGTGAGTTGAATGCATTCCAAGTAGGGTGCGTATTCCTGTGTCAGTAGACACATAACCCCCCCTTTTTTTTCTTTTTTCACCGGTCAACTTTATTCCAGGAGGTTAGGGAAGCTGCAGAACAGCTCTGGCAAGAGATATTTTGCTCGGGGACTCCTAAAATTTGCCTGTTGGTTCCACCCAAAAATACACATACGTGCGCATTCCCTCGCACGGGGCGTGCAGCTAATTATTTGTTAACCAAGCTGCATTTATAATGTTTACCTCATTCATCCTCCTAACGAACTTAAGTGAGGTCAGGACACAGCGACTTGCCCAATTTTGGCAAAGGAACTAGGTTCTCAAATTGGATTTCCTCCAAGTCCAGACCTAATACTGTGGTCTGCTTGTTCCCAAACACCTTCTGCCCTTGCATTCCTGTAGGGGTTCCCTGTCCTGAAACAGATAGGTTGATTTAAAGTATTTATATACTTCTTTTCAGGTGGACCTCCTCAGTTTGCATTTTAACTTCTTCTTCTTCTTCTTATTATTATTATTATTATTATTATTATTACCCCACCCATCTGACTGGGTTTCCCCAGCCACTCTGGGTGGCTCCCAACAGAACACTAAAAGCAGAATAAAACTTCAAACGTTAAAAACTTCCCTAAACAGGGCTTCCTTCAGATGTCTTCTAAAAGTCAGATAAGGTAAAGGGACCCCTGACCATTAGGTCCAGTCGTGGCCGACTCTGGGGTTGCGGCGCTCATCTCGCTTTATTGGCCGAGGGAGCCGGCATACAGCTTCCGGGTCATGTGGCCAGCATGACTAAGTCGCTTCTGGCGAACCAGAGCAGCGCACGGAAATGCCGTTTACCTTCCCGCCAGAGCAGTACCTATTTATCTACTTGCACTTTGACGTGCTTTCGAACTGCTAAGTGGGCAGGAGAAAAGATAGTTGTTTATAAAAATTAGGCAATGAGACAAGACATGGAATTGTTTCTGCCGTTCCCCGTCTTTCAGGGGGTTGGACTAGATGCCTCCTGGATTTTGTTTGGTTCACGTTTACAAGTGAACCCACCAAGTTCACATTTCCCGAAGCAATCTGAGACCCAAACATCAGCAGTCCTTCAGAATTTGCACTTGTCCGACGGTTGTGATGCAGTTCTCCCACCGGGTAACATGCACAAAGGCGCAAATGCTGGGGGAAATCTTGCATTGCGGGTTACCCAAACGGATTTGTTAAATTAGGGGGAAGGGGAATTGCTTGCAAGAATGTGCACATTACGCAGGGTTTCAGAAGCGTGTGTGTCCAACAGGACACGGTCATGCTAAAATGCCAGTACGTTTTTAGTTAAGATAAGAGTTGTTTTTAAAGCGATCATCGCAGACTGATGTGGAAATGTGGGGAAATGAACCTAAAAGATTGGAGAATCGAAAAGCAGAGAGAAACTGAAATTGAGCAGGTTTGCCCAGGCTTCATGGTGGCAGCTCCCCTGACTATATCTGTAAGTCTTCTTAAGTCAGAAAATAGATCCAGAATGAGGTGAGGGGGAATCCTCTGTGTGTAGGTGACGCTTGTTTTGCACACTTCGCTGTCAGGAAGGCTCTCACTCCCATCCGTGATACCCGGTGTGGCCAGTGGTCAAAGATTATCAGAGTTGTACAATTGACCAACGACCCTGTGAGGTAGGTTAGGTCGAGGGGCAGTGATTGCGCCCCCTCCCCCCCCCCCCCGGTTATCCAGAGAGCTTCGTGGCCCGAGTGGGCAACCCTGGTCTCCCATGTCTGAATTATTATTATTATTATTATTATTATTATTATTTATTTATTTATTTATTTATTTATTTATTTGTACCCCACCCATCTGGCTGGGTTTCCCCAGCCACTCTGGGCAGCTTCCAACAAAGATTAAAAATACATTAAAATGTCACACATTAAAAACTTCCCTGAACAGGGCTGCCTTCAGATGTCTTCTAAATGTTAGGTAGTTGTTTATTGCCTTGACATCTGATGGGAGGGCGTTCCACAGGGCGGGTGCCACTACCGAGAAGGCCCTCTGCCTGGTTCCCTGTAGCTTTGCTTCTCGCAATGAGGGAACCGCCAGAAGGCCCTCAGCACTGGACCTCAGTGTCCAGACTGAACGATGGGGGTGGAGATGCTCCTTCAGGTATTCTGGGCCGAGGCCGTTTAGGGCTTTAAAGGTCAACACCAACACTTTGAATTGTGCTCGGAAACGTACCGGGAACCAATGTAGGTATTTCAAGAATTCTGACGCTCTAACCACAACCCCCTCCCCACTGGCTCTCTAGTACAGGAGGCTGATATAATAATAATAATAATAATAATAATAATAATAATGATAATCTGAAATTCAAAGTTGGGAGGAGATACTTTGACATGCAGGCTGTGTTGAGGGGAGCGTGGAATATTCTGAATGCCTGCATAATAAACGTAAGACAGATAACAAAGTTGGTGGCACACCTTTGGGAGCGATCGTCCGGCGGCTTCGTAGAATTGGAAGGGACCCCATGGGTCATCTAGTCCAACCCCCCACAGTGCATGGAAAGGCTCTCTCCAGAGAAGTATTACTCGCCAGAGTTTGTTTTGCGGGAGAGGTGTGTGCGCGAGAGAGAGTTGTGCTTGCCCATATCTTTGTTTGCCCAATTAATTAATCATCCCTATCAGTTAACCCACCACAGCCTTTTCATTACTGTTTATAAAGTGCAGGGAATTCAGGCGGCAGTGCTAGTGACCTAGTTTTTCTCTTGGTAAAACTCGAGTGAAGCAAACATGTAAAAAAAGTCCGCTGAAGCACTGTGGACTTAACCCAAACAGTCCCGTAACTTGATTCCGCACTTTTATTCCATCCAGTAGCAGCAGCAAAGACTCTCCTCCCTGGAAGAGAGGGGAGTGGTTGTGGGCGGGAGCCCGAGCACTGCCCCTAGCAGGGGGCGTTAGCCCCCTGCCTCCACCTCTCCTGGCTGGCGCCCAAGCCCCTGGACAGGCACCCAACCAGGTGCCTCTGAGGGGGCATGCTCAGCAGCCTTTTGCTGCAGCGCCAGCCTCTCCCCGGCCTCATTCTTCGCCGTCGTCTTGTCGCGAGTCAACAGGTCGTCGCGAGTCGCGTCTCATTGCGGGGGTCGGGTCCTCGAACCACAACACACTATCCTTGTTGCAGGGGGAATGGGCCAGGATCCCTGTTGGATGCTGAACGGTGTGAGGGGCAGGAAAGACCCTTTCCACTAATGGCATCACTGGCACTGTCCAATAAGTAAAGGTAAAGGGACGCCTGACCATTAGGTCCAGTCGTGGCCGACTCTGGCGTCGCGGCGCTCATCTCGCTTTATTGGCCAAGGGAGCCGGCGTACAGCTTCCAGGTCATGTGGCCAGCATGACTAAGCCGCTTCTGGCAAACCAGAGCAGCACACAGAAACACCGTTTACCTTCCCGCCGGAGTGGTACCTATTTATCTACTTGCACTTTGACGTGCTTTCGAACTGCTAGGTTGGCAGGAGCAGGGACCAAGCAACAGGAGCTCACCCTGTTGCGGGAATTCGAACCGCCAACCTTCTGATCAGCAAGTCCTAGGCTCTGTGGTTTAACCCACAGCGCCACCCGCATCCACTAATGGCGTCACTGGCACTGTCCAATAGGTGCTTGCAATAGCTCTATCTCCATAGCCCATGCTGAGTTTGTAATCAGGATGGCATAAATCTCACTTGCCCCTCAGCAAATGACCCTGTTTCGAGTCTCCAGGAAAGGTAACGCTCACCTAACAGAAGCACTCCCTTAAGATAGTATCTGAATCCCCGGCGTTAAGCAGGAGAGACAGTGTGGTGTAACAGTTAGAGTATTGGGACTATGGCAGTGAGAGACCAGGGTTCAAAACGCCGCTCAGCCATAAAGCTCACTGGGCAACCTTGGGCCCATTGCTGTCTCTCCCCCCCCCCCCCCGGGCAAGCTATCTCACAGGGTTGTTGTGAGAATATGGGGAGAGCCAGGAGGAAAAGGTGACGTAGATGCAATAATTAAATAAACAAGGGATTCTTTGTTCTATTTTTAATATAAAGTATTTATATGCCGCCTTCTCGCAAAATACCAGGGCATTGTACAGCAACATTTTTTAAAAAAAAACCTTTATGTTGAGTAGTTGTCTCAATGAACAATGTAGAAAAATGCTTCCCCGTGTCGACAGCTTTCTCAACACAGCTTGAATAAGCAAACCTTTCCGCATGAGTTCGTCACGCAGTCAAATGATTGACTGAGTAGCAGCTTGGCAACGTCCTGTTTGGTGCTTGAACCCTCCTTGTACAGGAATACCCCACGCAGCCAATCAGATACTATTAAAAAATAATAATATTCCAAACATGCTTAGGGTCTTATTTCCTCCTTTACCTACCTGAAAATCAAAAGTGGCGTTTGAAATATCTACCTCTTTTCCTTTCTTTCTCTTTTGCTCAAATTGGCCAACAGATAAAGTCGTCAGCTTTCCCCTTCAACCATGAACTTGCAGAAACCTTAGCAGGTGAAGTCCCGGAATTGGGCACGAACAGCTAGGGGCATGTTTGCGCGCTGAATTTCAGGAAATTCAGGAAAGGCTCGTTCGTACAAATGCAGTGGGTGTGTGAATAAGCTTCGGGAATAAAAATAGAATTCCATTATACCGGCTGTTTTGTTGGCTGCCAGGTGAAACATTTCCTCCTTTTTTGCTGGGGGCATGCGGGTCCGTGCAGTTGAAAGCCTTTTCAGCCCACTCCTTGACGGAAAAGGCTCCCAAAGGTCAGTAACCAATAAGCCTATGCATCAAGAGAAGTAATATTCCCGCTGTATTCTGCCTTGGTCAGACCTGGGTAGCTCCATTGCTTAGAGCGTGGTGCTGATAACGCCAAGGCTTCAGGTTTGATCCCCATATGGGACAGCTGCATATTCCTGCATTGGACTGGATAACCCTCAGGGTCCCTTCCAATTCTACAGTTCTGTAATTCTATGACCACACCTGGAGCTGTCGCTCTAACCACTACACCGCACTGCCTCTGCGCACATCACTTGGTGACCAGCCACTTTTTAAATTTGTTGTCAATTACATTTACAGTCATACCTCGGGTTACAGACGCTTCAAGTTGCGTTTTTTTGGGTTACGGACCGGAATGGGTTACTTCTGGGTTTTGGCAGAAGCGCTAAATCACACTTTGCGCATGCGCAGAAGCGCCGAATCGCAACCCGCGCATGCGCAGATGCGGGTTGCGAACATGCATCCCGCACGGATCACTGTGTATACCATCACCTGTCTATACCACTGTATATACCATCACCTTTATCTTGCAAGGACCTTAAGGCGGGGCACGTCGTTCTCGCCTCTCGCCTTTCCATCCTCACAACAACCTACCTGTGTGGTAGGTTAGGCCAAGAGATGGCAACTGGCCTGAAGCTCAGCTTCATGGCTAAGTGGGAATTCGAACCCTGGTCCCCGGGGTCGTAGTCCCAACACTCTAACCATTACACCACACTGACATGTGGGCAGAGTGGTCTGTTTGGAAGCCAATGAATGTGCTGCTAGAGCTCAGGATGTTGTTCATTCCTGGCAGCAGCTCTCCAGGAGTCAAAATAAGGTTCTCCTGCAGGGTACAGAGATTGAACCTGGGTTCTTCTGCATTCAGGACAGGTGTCCCACCACTGAGCCACCCTCCATCTCAAGGAACAGTTCTTAAAGTCACAAAACCGTCCATGGCACAGATTTTGCCTAAAATCTGCGCACATTTGTTTATGTGCATAGATACAAGCTAAGGCGGGGTGGGGCGGGGGTCTCACAAGCTCTGAGCTTTGCAACATGCCCAGGAGCTCTGCTGTTGCATGAAGATTTGAACCCTGGTCTCCCAGTCCTCATCTGACACTCTGACCCAGGCATAGGCAAACTCGGCCCTCCAGATGTTTTGGGACTACAATTCCCATCATCCCTGACCACTGGTCCTCCTAGCTAGGGATCATGGGAGTTGTAGGCCAAAAACATCTGGAGGGCCGAGTTTGCCTATGCCTGCTCTAATCCAACAGTTCTCAAACATGTTTCTCTGGGCCACGCTTTCAGAATGAAAATTTGCTCACGCCACTCCAGTTTTTTTATTGATAAGAAATACATTTGGGTGGGGAGAACCAGTTCCTAGCAGTTCCAGACTTGTGACACAGTACACAACTGCTTTAGGATACGATAGTGCAACATCCAGAATGTAGAAAACAATCCTGCTAAAAAAATAACATGAATCATTCCCAAAATATAATTATAAACGAGCCTCTTACATATGTACATTAAGCATGTATAACTCCATGAGAAGTGGGAGCTTGCTTTTGCAGGGTAATCTCGTTTATCCAACTGCACTGGCTCCCGGTGGAGTACAGGGTCAGGTTTAAGGTGCTGGTTTTGACCTTTAAAGCCCTATGCTGCCTAGGACCCACTTACCTACGGGACTGCCGCTCCTGGTATGCCCCGCAGAGGACCTTAAGGTCCACAAATGACAACATTTTGGAGGTCCCAGGTCACAAGGTGGTTAGATTGGTCTCAACTAGGGCCAGGGCCTTTTCAGTACTGGCCCCGACTTGGTGGTACGCTCTGTCACAAGAGACTAGGGCCCTGTGGGACTTGACATCTTTCTGCAGGGCCTGCAAGACAGAGCTGTTCCGCCTGGCCTTTGGTTTGGACTCCGCCTGACCCTTATGTTTCCCTCCCCTTGTGGTCTTGAATTATCGGCTACTTTAAAATTGAGGCTGCATTTTAAATTGCATTTTAACCTGTATTTTAAATTGGTTGGTTTTTTTCCTATTATGTTTTTACTGTAATTTTACTGGTGTTAGCCGCCCTGAGCCCGGCTCTGGCCGGGGAGGGCAGGGTATACCGTATTTTTCGCCCCATAAGACGCACTTTTTCCCCTCCAAAAATGAAGGGGAAATCTGGGTGCGTCCTATGGGGCGAATGCAAGCTTTCGCTGAAGCTTGGAGAGCGAGAGGGGTGGGTGCGCACCGACCCCTCTCGCTCTCCAGGCTTCAGGAAGACATCCGCAGCCTGGGCAGCCCTGCAGGAGGTCAGGCAGGGATGTCTAGGCTGCGGATAGCAGCCTGCTTCCCGGAGCGTCAGGCGCCCTGAAGCAGAGCGCCCCGCCCGCCGGACAGACATCCACAGCGTGGGGAGCCCTGCAGGGGTTCCCGCAGGGTTCCCCACACTGCAGATAGCAGCCTGCCTTCCGGCGGGTGGGGCGCCCTGAAGCAGAGCGCCCCGTGCGCCGGACAGACATCCGCAGCGTGGGGAGCCCTACAGGGGTTCCCCGCAGGGCTCCCCACGCTGCGGATAGCAGCCTGCCGCCGGGCGGGCGGAGCGCCCTGAAGCAGAGCGCCCCGCGCACCGGACAGACATCCGCAGCGTGGGGAGCCCTGCAGGGGTCCCCTGCAGGGCTCCCCACCCTGCGGATAGCAGCCTGCCACCCGGCGGGTGAGACGCCCTGAAGCAGAGCGTCCCGCGCGCCGGACAGACATCCGCAGCGTGGGGAGTCCTGCAGGGGTTCCCCGCAGTGCTCCCCACGCTGCGGATAGCAGCCTGCCACCTGAGGCAGACATCGGCCAGCCCCACAAGCTCAGGGAGGTGCAGCGCCCTTCCTCGACCTGGTTTGGTTTCCCCAACCTGCTTTTGGGGGGGAAATAAAGGGAAAAAAAATTTCCTTTATTTCCCCCCAAAAAAACTAGGTGCGTCCTATGGGACGGAGCGTCCTATGGGACGAAAAATACGGTAAATAAAATTTATTATTATTATTATTATTATTATTATTATTACTATTATTAAGTTACGTCTAATTTGAGACAAACAAAATCTCCTCTCGTCATCAACACAAGCCTTTCTCCTTTCTGATCTTTCACATCTGTCAGAGTTGGAAATCTCTGTTTTGGATCATAACTACGATTGTCCTCAGTACCGCTTGATGTTCTTGCGCTCATTTTGAAAAGATACCTCTCCATCTTTTGCAAGTTCTTTTTTTTTAAGCTTGAAACCTGCCAAGCAGCTGTGCAGCCTCCGCACTGGGGTGTCCGGGGGGGGGGGGCGAAGAGCACCGTGTGTGAAAATTGCAAAAACCCCATTCTTGTGACGCTTGTAATTTTCCTCTCTCTCTGCCACATGCTCAATGGAAATCTCCTCCCCTTGAAAGCCAAACATAATAAAAGCCACGATAGGGAAGCCACGCCTGGAAACAAAAAGGGGAAACTGCTCTCTGCCTGTAGGATCACTTTGCGGGACAGAGCCAAGGCAGGGATCAGCTCAGAGCCTTGGAGATCTGCCAAGTTGAGCTGCGGAGGCTGGATCTTCCAAGAGGGAATTTCTGCCGGATGAGAGGGCTGTTTCTCGCTTCTGCCAAAAGGCATTATTCATCTTAAGCCAGGAGCCGCTTAGAAGGAAACTTTCTCCCTGTCCGTTTTTTACCCATTTTGCTTTCGTGTCCGACCCGCCGCTCCGATGCCGCACAGCATGTGAGTCCTAATTGTGCCGGAATTGTCCAAAGCTTGGGTGAATGTCTGGGGAGGGAAAGGCTGAATCGAGAAGATCAAATAAAAAAGAAGGTGGCAGAAGTTTTGCCACTCCGCTTTGTTTGGTCAGTGTTGCCTCCGCGGTGCTGGGCTTGGCCCTGGAGTCACGAGCCTTTCTCAAGGTGGACAAACTTGCTTTGCATTTAGCAACTACACCATGGGTAGGGGAACTTAAGGCCCAGGTGCCAAATCCGGCCCAATAGCCTTCTAAATCTGCCCTGCAGACAGTCTGGGAATCAGCATGTTTTTACATAAGTAGAATGTGTCCTTTTGTTTAAAATGCATCTCTGGGTTATTTGAGGGGCCTGCCTGGTGTTTTTACATGAGTGGAATGTGTGCTTTTATTTAAAATGCATCTCTGGGTTCTTTGTGGGGCATAGGAATTCGTTCACTTTTTCCCCAAAATATAGTCCGGCCCCCCACAAGGTCTGAGGGACAGTGGACTGGCCCCCTGCTGAAAAGGTTTGCTGATCCCTGATCTACACAAACCTCCATGTTGTCTCTTTTTTGCAAGGGGGGGGCAAGCTGAGGAAGGGAGGGACTTGGTTAACTCCGCCTTGTGGCAAAGTTATGGCGAAGGCAACTTGGAAACTGCCTTATTTCTCTCTCTGGGCTCCTCCAGGCTTATTCTCTGTTTATTGAGCATTCGTCCTGATTTGCTTTGCTTACGCAGTTAGACTACATATGGACTTTATTGAGCATTTATTCCAGTATGACTGCAGGACAGTTATACAGCCAGTGCTTTTTTTTCTTTAAAAATGTTTAGGGGTACACTCATTTTCCTACTAATATTGAAATACTGCCCCTCAATGAGGCCAAACTCAGATTCACAAAATGTTTAGGGGTATGCATACCCCTGCGAACCCCCCCCCCCCCAAAAAAAGCACTGTATGCAGCTATATATGTGTTCAAACCTAGCTTATCTCTAGTAACAACAACAGTGGAACACTGTTACTGGTCCTGGATTATTATTATTATTATTAGCCGCTCCTCTAACTGGGTTTCACCAGCCACTCTGGGCGGTTCCCAACAGAATATTAAAAACACAACAAAGCATTTAAAACTTCCGTAAACAGGGCTGCCCTCAGATGTCTTCTAAAAGTCAGATAGTTGTTTATTTCCTTGCCTTGACAACTGAAAGGAGGGCGTTCCACAGGGTGGGTGCCACTACCGAAAAGGCCCTCTGCCTGGTTCCCTGTAACCTCACTCCTCGCAGTGGGGGAACCGCCAGAAGGCCCTCAGCACTGGACCTCAGTGTCCGGGCTGAACGATGGGGGTGGAGACGCTCCTTCAGGTATACTGGGCCGAGGCCATTTAGGGCTTTAAAGGTCAGCACCGGCACTTTGAATTGTGCTCGGAAATGTACCGGGAGCCAATGTAGATCCTTTAAAACTGGTGTTATATGGTCCCTGTAGCCGCTCCCAGTCACTAGTTGGGGATGATGGGAATTGTAGTCCAAGAAACAGCTGAAGACCCAAGTTTGGGAAACCTTGGGTTAGACTATAAAGGGTTAGACTATAAAGGGTTAGACTATAAAGGGATCCCTGACCATTAGATCCAGTCGTGTCCGACTCTGGGGTTGCAGCGCTCATCTCACTTTACTGGCCGAGGGAGCCAGCGTACAGCTTCTGGGTCGTGTGGCCAGCATGACTAAGCCACTTCTGGCGAACCAGAGCAGCGCACAGAAACACCGTTTACCTTCCCACAGGAGCGGTACCTATTTATCTACTTGCACTTAGAGGTGCTTTCAAACTGCTAGGTTGGCAGGAGCAGGGACCGAGCAACGGGAGCTCACCCTGTTGCGGGGATTCGAACCGCCGACCTTCTGATCAGCAAGTCCTAGGCTCTGTGGTTTAACTCACAGCGCCACCCGCGTCCCGGCGTTAGACTATAGCTGGTCTTTACTGAGCATTCACTCTGATTTGTTTGCAGAGAGGTTATACAGTGATGAGACAGTTATACGACAATGAGCATTTATGATGATTCGCTTGCTTGGTGCAATGCTACAGAGGGCATCTTCTTGCTAATTGCCCATCCCACACTTTTCATTGCGTTTCTCTGTCATTTTTTAAAAAACAATGTAATCTGCTTTGGGATTCGTTGAAATCAAAGGTATATTGTTTCCAGGAAACAATCATTCAGAATTCTCACCGCCTTGTTTTTTGTTTCGTTTTTCTTGCCAGACCATCCATGAGCTCAGATTTCCAGCATTACAGTTTCAGGATGCCAAACATTGGATTTCAGAACCTGCCTCTCAACATATACATTGTGGTCTTCGGCACGGCCATCTTTGTCTTCATTCTGAGCTTACTCTTCTGCTGCTATTTGATCAGGTAAGGACATAGAACAGCTACAGGTGGGCAAAGGCCGCTTTATTTCCAGGCTGCCAGGGGACTGTGTGGCGGGAGGTGCCAAAGGCTGGAGGACACCCACTTGGTGGCAGATGCCGGCCATTCGCCATTCGGAAAGAAGGAGGTTGCGTTCAGCTCGGCAGATGCAAGGAAATGTCTCAGATTCCTGTGTGTAAGGCACCCACTCTGTGAGGCTGGCTTCTTGCCAGGGGGTTCCTTTTAGTCTTCCCCAGTCTTCCCCAAATCCTGCTGCCTTTAGAGAGAGCAGGCGAATTTTGTCTCCCAACTCCCTTGCTTAGGAGAACTTTGCTCTGAGGTTTCCACCGGCAGAGTGGAAGCGTGCCTTTGATGTACGCAGCTCACATTGTGCCATCCTAATGTTGACAGACTCCAGTTCCCATCACTCCTGGGCCGTTGGCCAGGATGACTGAGACTGATGGGATCTGGAGGCCAGGAACATCTCAGAGGGGACCATGTTGTCTACCTCTGTTCTAAGCAGTCCTGAGGATCCTGGTTCAGAAAAGCAATTTTCTGGTTTTTGAGAAGATTCATTTTTTGTGAATGCGTCTTTTCCTGGTGCACAGGGGAAATAGTTTCCATTTGGCGATTCGCACGTTAACCTGCCATCTCCCTTTCACAGCTGTCGGGATGCGGAAGCAAATTTTTCAAGGAATTTGCTCTATCTAACACTTCAGGGCATCTATCGCTTTCTCTCTCCCTCTCCTGCGAATAACTTGCATACTTGTGGTTAAGAAATTGTCTGTATTTTTTTTCCCCCGCCCACCTCTCCAAAGTGTCTTGCATGCCAGCTGCTCTCCCAGCAGCGCGGTTCAGAGGTTAGTCGATGAAACAGGCTCAGCTTGTTAATCTGAACCAAGTGGGAAAAGGCAGCCCTTTCCAAACCAATTGCCACTTGGGAAGTTTGAATATTCAGTGGCGCAGACCAAACAGGTTGGAGTAGGATATTTGCAGGGTGTGTGTTTAGCTTTAAGAAAGTCTGCATGCTGGCCACCAAAACAGCAGGCTAAGTCCGGCGGGTATTCATTCAACAGACAATACTCTGGCTCTTGGCAGCGGTCAGGAACAAAGGGATTTTATTGTGTGGGATTAGCTCCTATTGTGACACAGCTTGCACAAAGATTGGTTTTCTAAACTATCAGCTCAGCAGTGATGGACTGTATGTTTTGCACCCATCAGAGAGAAAGACACTATTTGGCCATCGCTCCAAGCTATAGTTTAGTGTGACGAGAATGAGTCACACTAACGCATGACTTTTTCACACCCCACCACGTCTCCCTCCCTCCTTCGTGGCCACAAGGAGGAGTTTGTACTTCCATTCTTGTTGAATCGTACTGTTGTGATACAAACCAGTAAACTGTGGTTGATCCTTAAAAAAAAAATAATTATATATTTGATTTTTCAAATTAAAATTTTGGAGTCACAAATCCAACATACATCATAAAAACAAGATTCCAAAGAATCTCCTGGACTTCCCTCCTCCCCTTTGTGGGTCCTAATGTTAATCATTTCCTCCTGCATCTTTTATAGTAATCCAAAACTTTTATCTCTCCATTGCATCCAAAATTCACCATTAAACTACAAGTGATATTCCAATCCTGCTGTTTACCATGGTCTTTAGGATAAGCTATAAATTTCCCCCATTCCTTATTAAAATTTTGGTCTTCCTGATTTCTGATTCTTCCGGTCATTTTAGCCATTTTGGCCTAGTCCATCAACTTCATCTGCCATTCTTCCCTGGTAGGGACTTTTGTCTTCTTTCCATCTCTGTGGTTGATCCTAGCTCATTTCAAACAAACCATAGTTAACTTGGAACAATGGGCTTTAAAGCTGAGTCATTTAAAGGAATGACAGTTAACATTTGTTGTAGCCGAGGTGTTGGAACAAAGATTAACCTGTAGCTAATTGGAAGTGAAAGCTTCAGAACTCACTGGAACTCGGTTCTGGCACCTCTTGATACAGGATTAAGAGTAGGCTTGAAAAACCCAAAAGAACATGCAAGTATAATAATAATAATAATAATAATAATAATAATAATAATAATAAGGTTTCCCCAGCCACTCTGGGCAGCTTCCAACAGAATATTAAAATACAATAACTCATTAAACTTTAAAAGCTTCCCTATACTGTACAGGGCTTCCTTCAGATGTCTTGTAAAAGTCTGGTAGTTGTTTTTCTCTTTGACATCTGGTGGGAGGGCATTCCACAGGGCGGGCGCCACCACCAAAAAGGCCCTCTGCCTGGTTCCCTGTAACTTGGCTACTCGCAGTGAGGGAACTGCCAGAAGGTCCTCGGCGCTGGACCTCAGTGTCCGGGCTGAACGATGGGGGTGGAGACGCTCCTTCAGGTATACCGGACCAAGGCTGTTTAGGGCTTTCAAGGTCAGCATCAACACTTTGAATTGTGCTCGGAAACGTACTGGGAGCCAGTGTAGGTCTTTCAAGACCGGTGTTATATGGTCTCAGCGGCCGCTCCCAGTCACCAGTCTAGCTGCCGCATTCTGGATTAATTGTAGTTTCCGGGTCACCTTCAAAGGTTGCCCCACGTAGAGCGCATGGCAGTAGTCCAAGTGGGAGATAACCAGAGCATGCAGCACTCTGGCCAGACAGACTGTGGGCAGGGAGGGTCTCAGCCTGCGTGCCAGATGGAGCTGGTAGACAGCTGCCCTGGACACAGAATTGACCTGCGTCTCCATGGACAGCTGTGTATGCGGGATCTTTAGCCCTCCAGCTGAACTACAACTCCCATCAGCCCCAGCAAGCATGGCCAGTGGCCGGGGCGATGGGAGTTGTAGTCTAGCAACATCTGGAGAGCCAGAGATTCCCTCCTCCTAGTTTAATTGTATTTTCCCAGTATTGCCTGGGTGCAGGTTCCTTTATGTAGCTGTGTTGGCTGATTTAAACAAACCTTTGTCAGTTGGTTGTGTGGGTTTTTAATTTAGTTAGCGATTCTTCCAGGAAGCTTATGGTGGCATAGTTCTTCCCACAGCCCTTTTATTCTCACAACAACCTTCCAAGGTTGTTTGCATCTGACCCAAGGTCACCCATGGGAGGATTTGAACAGAGTGCCATCCAACTGTGATGCTCTTAACAGGGACACGCCACCAGCTCTCGTCACTTAAAAGTACACGTGAGCAAAAAACGATAGTTCTAAAACAAAAGGCATTCTTCCTTTGGTTTTTAGATTTTTAGTTTGTTGCAGGTGTCACCACCTTAGAAGTGGCTTTTCTTCTGATTTGGAGGGCAGGTTGATTGGGGGAAGAAGCCGCTTAAAATAGACCTAACTATAGTTTTCTATTACTATTTCTTTTTTTAAAAAAAGCAATGTAATTAATTGCAGCACCTTTCTAGCTGATGAAGAAGTTTTTAGACCGATTAAGCGAACCAACCAATTGATGTAAGTGTTGTCAAGTAGAGACATCCATATCCAATTTTCCCTTGAAGAAGGGCACTGTTATGAGGTCCACTCAGGGGGTCTTGGGCTGTTTTTGAATTTGCGCCACCACCCCAGTGGCAATGCTCTCTTCCAGCTCTGTGGCATTCGCATGTTGCAGCTAATGCCTTTTTGGCGAAAGCATAGCCAACAACGGCATTTTAGAACACAAAACTATTGGACGAGTGTCTTTGTTTTCAGCTCAGATCCAACAAGTCGTTTGTTGTTCCTCTTGCAAGGCCAAAGATGCTGTATCTCTCCGTCCCACGATGTACATAGATGCCGTTTCTATTTCCCTGTTAAATCTAGTTATTTATACATAATTATGCGCTGTCGCGGCACCGAGGCTCTACAAAGATTGCATTCTGCTCGTTCATATAGAAAAAGAGCATCGTATCTGAAAGCACTGCACAGATCTCCATTCTTCCTTTTGGGCAGCAGATTTCTCCGTCGATTGCCACCGTGGGTTGTGAATGGGCTTTTTGGAGACATTGAGGGGCAATGCATGGCACGGACTTCGTGAGATAGCTCCACCACATAATGTACCGGGAGGCTCGCTTCCTTTTGTCAATAACCCCCTGCATTAGAAAGCTAGCACATCAGCAAGAAAGCTGGACTGGTTGTTTCACACAGAGGAAGATTTTGATATGTACAGTGGTACATACGCTTCAGGTTACATACGCTTCAGGTTACAGACTCCGCTAACCCAGAAATATTACCTCAGGCTAAGAACTTTGCTTCAGGATGAGAACAGAAATTGTGCTCCGACGGCGCAGCGGCAGCAGGAGGCCCCATTAGCTAAAGTGGTGCTTCAGGTTAAGAACAGTTTCAGGTTAAGAACAGACCTCCGGAACAAATTAAGTACTTAACCCGAGGTACCACTGTAGTAGCATGGATTATTCCTCTGTGTCTACTGCAGAGGTGCCATCCTCTGGGGAAACCCAGTCAAATGGGCAGGATATTATTATTATTATTATTATTATTATTATTAATAATAATAATAATAATAATAATAATAATAATAATAATAATCCTCCTATGATGAGCTCGACCTGTGCATGCCCTAAACTATTTTGACTCTAAGCCAGAGCTGTCAACCATGATTGCCAGCAGAATTTGGGATAAAGGAGGCCGCTTCGGTCCTTTAGCATTTTTGTTTAACTCAGGGATGGAGAACTTGCAGCCTTCCAGATGTTGTTTAAAAGGAAGCCCAGCTCACATCATCCCTGATCATGGACCACACTGGGTTGTGGCTGATGGGATTCGGAGTCTGGCACATCTGGAATGACTAAGGGTTCTCCCAACCTTATTTCAACTGGTTCCAAGGAGACTATCCTGAGGGGCAGGATCTGTGCGTGGCAATCTCAGGCCCCTGTGATGAGCGCCACTGGGATCTGGTGGGGTGGAAAGACAGCGGGTTCCTCTTTTGTGTCAAAGCGAGGGCTGAAGCAGAAACGGCTTTTTTAAAAAAAAGAAAACAGAAGTACCAATTTGAACATCAATCTGCATAGGTCTTTTCCCCCCATTAGTTATTTAAAAAAACCCACAATCGAAACAAAGAGTATTTATAGCAGGAAAAACAAGTTCCTGGTCTTAAAACTTGTTTGCAGTATTCTTAAGAATTCAAGAGCCCATGGAATAAGAAGCAGAGAAGATAATTATATCAGGCAGATGTTTACTTTATCTTTTCTTTTCTTTTTACCACCTTTACAAGGTGGTAAAGAGAAGGGGCACTGAGCTAGCATTTCCACCCTGGGGTGTTGTGCGTGTATTAGGTGCACAGAGACATACTGCCTCTTTAAACGCACCCCTGCTGCAAACTATCAGGTTCCTATGAGCTTCCTTTCCTTCCAGACTGTGCTGCCTGTTTGCTTACAGATCTCTGCCTTTGAACTCGGAAAGGGTTGAGTGTGCTATTAATGGAGGCAAATCTACAGAAACGTTATTCATTTTTGCGTTTTTGGACAGCATTGGCAAAGTGTTCAGTTTCCTGCGTACGAGTGGCAGAGTCCAGTAAGCCTTTTACTACTCAGTTTTCATTTGGGCAGAGCAGGGCTAAAAGGGACTGTCTGGTGTGATCTGTTCCCAAGGGTGGCGATTCTGATGTGCTGTTAGAGTCGTAGCATTGTAGAGTCCAACCCTCTGCAATGCAAGAATTGTTGTTCCATTTTGTGTTTTTTATCTACTGTACCTTCTTCCTATTCAAACATATTCTTCTTTGTTTTCTAGGCTTCGACACCAAGCCCACAAAGAGCTTTATGCCTACAAACAGGTAAGCTTTTCTTTCTCTTTGTCCCCTGCCGCCGATGTCGCTACCACCTGAGTCGCCCTGACAAATTTCAAATCAGCGCATAGTTGAAAAGCTTCCCTGAGCTTTCACTTACAACTAAAAGGCAAAATTGTTTTCAGGCTGCAGGCAAGTGAGCAAAACGTCTCAGGTGCTCTCAGCCCTTTGCAGACAAACCAGCAATAAGATTTGACCCCTGCCCCAGGGAGCTTCCAAATTAGAATTCACCACCAAGGATAAAAACCCCGATGAAGGCAGGGCTAACTAGGAGCGACTCTGACACACCCGTACCTGATTTATCCTTCCCTGCCCAAACCACAAACTGTAGCTGAGGTTTGTTCTGTAAACTGTGGTTTGACATAAAGCAAGAACCAGACACTTAGGCCAAACCATGGTTTGGCTGCCAGCAGCCAAGGAGCCGCCATCTTGTCTCTGGGAACCTGGAGCTATATCCAGTGAAGACGTCCAGCTAATTTAATAATTTCCATTTCTGCAGTGGAACTTCCACTCCCTCTCCTCTCCCCATCCTCTTTTTCCCCAGCCAACGTGATTTTCATCTGGAGTATTTGGGACAACCCCAGAACAGAACAGTGCACCTTCCGGGGAGCAGGGCTGGGCGATATATCAATACATTGTCTGGTAACGGTTTCTGGACCACATCACGATAACCGTTTCAAAAGAATTGGCCTGGCAATGCATCACAAATCACTCTGTGTGTGTGTGTGTCCTTTCTGACATTGTAATATGTTGGGGTTTAGCTGGCGATACATTACGATGTTGGAAAGCAGCTAACGTCCAGCCCTGTCAGGGAGGGAGAGAAGAAGGAGAAGTCTTTCTGTGAACGAAATAACACTGCTGAACACAAGCTCTGCACTTCAGCTCATTTACATTCATCCAAGGTTGCTGAAGGGGTCTTCCATACTTCCACTCATCCCGTGCCTAGAAAGCATAGGGTCAAGTGGCTTTACATTTGCCTTGCCGCTTTCCCTGGGAAAACCGGCTCTTAAGCACTGAATTGGAGCAAACATTAGTTCACGGAAAGCCCAATTAATGTTTGCTCCAATTCAGCGTTGAGGAGAAGTTTTTTCTAGAAAGAGAGAGAGAGAAGGTTTTTGTAAAATATGGAGGGATTTGTGATATGTAAAATGAACCATAGAAAGAGAAGAAGGGAAGTCATTGATACCTTAAGGATGTAAAATGAGTATTCGAAATATAAATTATACAGTGGTACTTCTGGTTGCGAATGGGATCCGTTCCGGAGGCCTGTTCGAAACATGAAAAGAGCGCAACCCGCAGCAGCGCGTCTGCACACGCGCAGGTTACGATTCAGCGCTTCTGCACATGCGCATGACGTCATTTTGCGCTTCTCCGCATGCGCGAGATGTGAAACCCGGAAGTAACACTTTCCTGTACTTCCGGGTCACCGCAGGACGTAACCTGAAAGAATATAACATGAAGCAAATGTAACATGAGGTATGACTGTGGGGGGGGGGGGGGAGAGAGAGAGAGAGAGGTTTTTGTGGGAGGGAAGCAGTGGCACTAGCTGCAGTCCAGATAAGCTCCATGTGCAAACAGGGCCTTGGAATTGCTCCTGAGCAAAACATGCATAGAATTGCACTGCACCTTCTCTTTCATGATTCCATGGAAATATATTTTTAAAAAATTAAAGAATCGTCCAGTAACACCTTAGAGACCAACCAAGTTTATTCTTAGTATAAGCTTTCGTGTGCATGCACACTTCACACGAAAACTTATACCCAGAACTAACTGGGTGCTACTGGACAATTTGTTTTATTTCGACTGCATTAGACCAACACGGCTACCTACCTGAATCATGATCCCATGAAGGCAGTGCTTTTTCCCCCTAAAAAAACTGTTTAGGGGTATTCTCATTTTGGCTCAAGAAAACTACCATTTTATAGTTCAAATCAGGAAAAAGAAATACAGTGAATGGACAAAAGTACAAAGATTCACAAAAATGTTTAGGGGCATGCGTACGCCTGCGTGTCGTCCTCACGCCCCAGAAAAAAAGCACTGCATGGAGGCCATTCAATGCATTAAACTCCCCCCCTCCCTTTCTGTTTCTATAAGTTGATGATATATTTGTGGGGGCCTTTTTAGCATGCCCAGTGGGGCAGATTTCATTCTGGTACTGCTTTACAACCTTTGCAAGTCAAGGCTTTGGGAGCAAAGGTCTGCTGTGTCGTCCGGCTTGCCTGCATCTTACAAGAATTCAACCCCTGTTTTGCAATGTTTGTTTCCGTTGTGTGTGGGGGCTTTTTTTGCACAAGTACAGGCACCTCTGTTTTCTAACACACCCTCTCACTCTCTCTCTTTTCCCCTTGCAGGTTATTCTAAAGGAGAAAGTCAAAGAACTCAACCTACATGAGGTAAGCTGGATTTCTCACCCACAAAGAAAATCAAACTGATGTGGAAACAAGGAGAACTGAATTTAAGGTTGGGGGGAAATGAGAAATTGAGATAACTGAAATGAACAGATTTGCCCTTCACTAGCCACCAGGCAGATCTGTAGCAGAGCCCTAGTTTGCCTTAATCTTGATTCCGTCCCTCCAAGAAATTCTGGGAACTGTAGTTCTGTGAGAGATTGGCTGTCTCCCATCAAAGAATTCTAAACACCCACCCCAATTTCCAGCTTCCAGGATATATTTTGGGGTGTTGAAGAGGAGTCATGGCAGTTAAATACATATAGAACTAACTTTATCATTAATAATTAAGAACATTTCAGTTACATCATACCGAACGATATGGAATAATTTAAATCTTTGTTTTGTGTTGGTTGTAAAATGAAAAGTATAAAGAAAAAGTTAAACAAAAAAGTAAAGAAATAATTTCAGTTATAGAAACTAAAGTGAAAAGACAGAAAAGTGCAAATGTAAAGAAAGTTTTATATATATATATATATATATATATATATATATATATATATATATATATTACACTAAATATTACTGGCACCTGAATGCCTTGGGAGTTGAACGTTTCAGCTCCCAAATAATCAAAAACCAGAAGCGAGTGTTCTGGTTTTCGAACTTTTTTTGGAAGCCAAACGTCCAGCGCGGCTTCCACTATTATTTCTGGGGCGCCTTCACAACCGGAAACCAGTCGGAAGCCGCGCCTTGGTTTCTGAACATTTCAGAAGTCAAACAAAATTCCGGAACGGATTCCGTTCGACTTCCGAGGTACGACTGTAATCAGAACCAACTTAGTGCCAACGAAGACATGAAACCCACCTAATTTCCAGAACTCCGTCACGTAAGCTGTGCTCTTCCCTTGTGAATAATGCAGAGCCTTCTCCAAAAATAAGTCATTCTTTTCCATCCAAAGAAGAGCCTTGTGAAGTCTGGAATCTTGCCTCCTTCCTTTGCCAATGAAATTAGGCATCACTTGGGTCACCTTCCTTTTGACCTTTTCCTGAGCTCAGCAAGGATGTTTTCAATCTCTTGTAACGCTTGAAATCTGGCAAGGTGGGAAGAGACATCGAGCCGAGGAGGGGAAGAGAAGTCAAAAGCCTCCTCAATTACTGTGGCGCCATCGGCGCTGAGTTACGGGGCTCTAAATTTAAATTTTGGAGGGAAGTGGGGAGTCTGCTGGGGCCCCTGGTATGCGTGCTCAGAAGGCCGGACTTTCAGCAGCACAAACCTGACACCGTTATCACTCTGCTCAGAGGAAATAAAAGCCAAAAAAGAAAAAAAAGCAAGTTTGGTTATGCAACTGCCAGTTGCCACACAGCCGGAGAGGTTATTTTTATAGGCTATAAATCCTTACTGCTGGGTGGAGAGTCCCAACAGGCCTTAGAGGAGGCTGGAAAGTTCTGTACCTTTCTCAAAAGAATTGGCTCTGACTCGGGCACATTTCCCTCCAGTCCTTCTTGTAGAATTGCAGAGTCCCTAAAGAATTAGGGGTCCCTAAAGGTCCTCTATTCTAACCCCCTCCCCGCAATGCAGGAATCTCAGATATTGGAGTTTTTTTCTGAACTGGGATTGTTCTCATTTCTGGTAAATTTCAGCTTGAATAAATCAGGACAGTCCAGGAGCCAGCACAGTTATGGGTGCCTTCAAAACTATTTCACTTATTTTTATTTTACCAAAATTCTCTCCCACATAGTCCCTGGCATCCTTACCTTTTAATCCAATTGAAAACATTCTCGCTTTGTAGCATCAAAACTCTTCTTCCAACACAGCAATAGTAATTCAAACATATATTTTTAAGAACAGCCTGCAGGATCAGGCCAGCAGCTTATCTCTTCCAGCACTCTGTTCTCGAAGTGGGGGAACAGTTGTCTGTGGGAAACCAGAAATCGGGAATCGAACACATGACCAACTTTCTCCTCCTGCAGTTTCCAGCAACTGGGACTCAGAAGCATTACTGCCTCCAACTGGCAAATATAAATATATTAGCTGCAGCCAGTCGGACTGTTCCTGTGCACATAACATCGTTTTCTTCTTTTGAAATCTATCTTGAGTCCATCATCCCTGAATAGCTCAGTTGGCTAGAGTGTGCTGCTGATAATGCCAAGGTTAGAATCATCAAATTGTAGAGCTGGAAGGTACTCTTGAGGATCATCTAGTCCAGTGTTTCTCAACCTGTGGGTCCCCAGATGTTGTTGGACTACAACTCCCATCATGCCTAGCTAGCATGACCAGTGGTCAGGGATGATGGGAGTTGTAGTCCAACAACATCTGGGGACCCACAGGTTGAGAACCGCTGAAATTCTAGTCCAATCCCCTGCAGTGCAGGAATTTGTATTATTATTATTATTATTATTATTATTATTATTATTATTATTCCCCACCCATCTGGCTGGGTTGCCATTGCAGGGGCTTGGACTAGATCCTCAGGTCCCTTCCAACTCTGTGATTCTGAATGCAAAATACTTCTTTTCACCCCTTTCTAACTGACCTTTCTTCTTCCTCCCCTTGTTCCTCCCCCCGCCCCCCTTTCAGATCTGTGCTGTTTGTTTGGAGGAGTTCAAGCCCAAAGATGAGCTGGGAATCTGCCCTTGCAAACACGCCTTCCACAGAAAGTAAGTGTGCAATAAAAGTCCGGGGAGAAATGTTTGCAAAGGCCTCCGGCCTCTCTTGGAAACCCCTGGGGCTGCGGGCAGCCTGTAAATTTGGGGGAGCGGCAGAAGGGAGCATCTCTGCAGATGGACCTTTGGCCGTGAGGACGGTGCCTCCTGATTTCCCTCGAGGGTTGCACCCACAATCTAAGAGCCGGGTCCCGTCATGGTGGTGGCGGCAGAGGAGAAAGCCTTCCCTTTGTTTCCAGGCCATGGGGACATCCATTAGGAGCATCCCTTGTCATGTACAATAAACAGAGCCAGACCCGATCAGCACTGCCTGCAGAAAGTGCCAAGCTCTTTCCCCTGGCAACGCCAGTTGGAAGGATTGTGGGTGCCAGTGCTCAGAAAGAAAGACAACATGCCAAGAAGAAGTGTGCATGCACACGAAAGCTCATACCAAGAACTAACTTAGTTGGTCTTTAAGGTGCTACTGGAAGGAATTTTTTTTGTTTTGAACATGCCAAGAGGCTGGCAGTCCGATGCAGTATAAGGCAGTTTCAAATCCAAGCAGGGTGGGTTTGCAATTATTAAATTTATTAGGGTTTTTCTTTTTGCCACAGGCAACTCAAAGCGACTTACCAAAAAAGATCTTTGCCCTTGTGGGGTGTTTCCTCAGCCTCCGCTCCGCTCCCCTCTCCTTGGGAGTCCTCTGGGCAGCCACTGCTACCATCCCTGGTCTCTGAGCTGCCCCCCAAGAGAAGAGCCTCCTCACACTGCCCCACAGGTCCCTGGGACTTGTCTGTCCATTCCCAACACCAAGGGCTGGCAGGCTGGCAGGCTCGACTCCCCTGTCCGCTTGCTTGCCTACTCTGAGGGCACCTCAGCTCCTGGCAGCCAGCACCCCCTGGCCAGCCCCAGAGGCACCATTCGCCTGGGGAGCTTGCAGCCAGGGCTGCTGCAACAAACAGCCCCACAAGCCTTTGGGAGGCAGAAATGTGAGCGGGCATCAGAGGAGGGAGGGAAGGAAAGAGGGATGGAGACCAGTGTTGCCCGCAGCACCCTTGACCATCATTCAAGGCACCCCAAGTTGCCGCAGCATACTGGTTGAAAACCACTGCTTTATTTGGGTTACTACATTGGCTCCCAGCACAATTCAAAGTGTTGGTGCTGACCTTTAAAACCCTAAATGGCCTCGGTCCAGTAGACCTGAAGGAGCGTCTCCACCCCATCGTTCTGCCTGGACACTGAGGTCCTTCTGGCGGTTTCCTCACTGCAAGAAGCAAAGCTACAGGGAACCAGGCAGAGGGCCTTCTCGGTAGTGGCACCTGCCCTGTGGAACGCCCTCTCACCAGATGTCAAAGAGAAGAACAACTATCAAATTTTTAGAAGACATCTGAAGGCAAACCTGTTCAGGGAAGCTTTAATGTTTAACAGACCACTGTATTTTAATAGTCTGTTGGAGGACGCCCAGAGTGGCTGGAGAAACCCAGCCAGATGGGCGGAGTATAAATAATAAATTCCATTCCATTCCATTCTGCTATATTCCTAGCTTGAAGTATGCCTATACTGAAGGGGCTGCTTTCTTTCCCTGCCACAGGTGCCTCATCAAATGGTTGGAGGTGCGCAAAGTCTGCCCGCTCTGCAACATGGCCGTCCTGCAGCTGGCGCAACTCCACAGCAAGCCGGATGCTCACGGACTCCCCCAGGAGCCCCTCCCTGGGGCGGCCAACATCGTATAGCTCCCCGCGAGCCTCTCTGGGGCGCAGCCTGCCGCCCAGAGACGTCCCGCTCTCTGAACCTGCTGCTTACGGCCTCGGGGCCTCCGCCGGGGCTTCTTCCACCTCGCGAGGAGCTCCCAGGACACACTTGAAGGAGGGGAAAGGTGCTTGGACCGCAGAAACACCCTCAGCGCCGAGACCACCGCCGGTGCGACGAGAAGAGGCCATTCCGGGCTCGGCCTTTTCCTTTCTTCCGACCCCCTTTTTCTTTCCGTAAGAGCACTTTACAAAGGACACGTGCGCCTGCGTTTGGACTGAGCTGCACACATGCCGGAGCGAGGGGTGTGAGTGTCGCACCCTTTGCGCCTCGGGATCGAAGAGACCCCGCGTGGTCCTTTTTTTTGTGGGTGGAATGGGAACCGTGCCCCGAGATTCTGCCGCTCAGTGGTTACCTCATACCGAATTGCCTGTGGCTTCCGGAACAGAACAAGGCAAGGGCCTAGCATGGTTCCAGAATGATCCGCAGCAGCAGTCCGTGTGACTCTCTCGTACGCTGTGGGACGGAGAGCGAGAGCAGAGCCCAGCTCTCCAAAGGAAGAGTGGGTGCTTAGAGGCCTAGTGGCGATGCACAGAAGATTATTTGGTTACCAGTCGGGCCAACGTCCACCAGGGTCCTGCTAGGCGCTTGAGATCCACACTGGCTTGATTCCTGCCTCAGAAAATGATTCCTTAAGTGCCCCAGGAGGGAGGCGGGGGGAAGCAAACCGCGCAGATTCCTGCCACGTTAATGGACAACTCTGAAGCCAAGGAAAAGCCAGCATCCCACAGAGGAGGCAGCTTAGCAGCCTTTTGGATTCGGCAACAGGAGAGCCCCTGACAGCGTCCCTTTTTCAAATCCCACAATGCGGCAAATCCCATTTTTAACCAGGTTTGAGTGCAGAAGGGCATTTGCCTGCGTAGAAGCTAGACCTGATTGGAATTCAAAATAAAAATGGCAACTATTACGAACCCTGGACTCTGCAAGCTTCTTAGCAGCTTTGCGTAGAGTTGAGCGCAGACTTTTGGCGGGGTGGGGAGTCATCTGAAAAAGAGGCCTGCTAGATCAGACCAAAGACCCTTCTAGTTCAGCTTCCAGTGTCCCACAGCAGCCAGCCAGAAACCTCTGGGGTGATAAGGGTGATAAGCCTCTCTCCCATTGCAGTTCGTGAGCAACTGGGGAGCCTCAGTGGGCGTCCTGCCTCTCGACCCAGAGGGTCTCCCATCATGGCCAGTAGCCATTGATGAGTCTCCATTTTCCAACGGGTGTTTCAATTCCATCAGCCCAAATCTAAACTTTGTCAGCCGCTAAGGCACCAAGCAAATATAGTTCGACATACCCAAACATAGAGAATTCATTGGATTTGTTCAAAAGTAATTGTCCACTAGATAACCTGTCAGCGCAGGTTGGAGTCCAATTCATGTTCCGTTATCGATTTGTGAAAATAATATTTCTTAAGCAAGTTTCTGGCCAGAGAAAGTTCTGACGGTGGAGAGGTCCATTTCCAAGATTACCTGCGCAGATTATTTCGGGGTCTGCTAAGGAGGCAGGATGCTATCCCCAAACCCCCTTTTGGGCAGTGTGTTTTGTTTCTGTGTCCGCACTTGTTCAAAAGACACAGGGAAGGGATTTTGCAGTATTACGTTGTACAGCGCGAGGTTCCCTTTTTGCTAAAAATAAAATAAAATGGCACAGACTGTTCTTCCCAGTCCTTCCATAATAGGGGCAAATTTCCAATAGCCGGTTCTTAGTATGGCATGACTTTCAGTAGCCTTTTACTGTTTTCGTCCATCCGGGTTCAGCCTGATCTCTTCCTCCCCACCTGCCGCGGTCTTCTTTTTGTAAATAGCGTGTGACTCGAGAGAGAGTTTATGAACCTTAGAAGTCCTCCTGGAGGAGACATTTGTACACTAAAATAAATAAATAAAATTCTGCAGCAGAATTTTTTTTTTTTTAAAGAGAAAAGACACAAAGAAAACATGCTGGGTTTTTATTTTGTAAACTATATTTTTGTATATTTAATTGCTATTTTAAAATTCTAATGCATCTTTTTTGCTAATCGCTATTCTTAAATGCGGGGAGGGTGGGGGGGAGGGGAACGTTTGCATGTGATTTGACTTGAACTGTAAATAAAGGCAGATTTTGGAAATAACAGCAGAGTGGTGGAATCTGTGGCTGCTTATCTATATATCCGTTCGGTAAATCAAAGCCAGCTTTGGGTAATCTCTTAAGGGATAATCTGAACTGTGGTTGCAGAGCCACTAAGGGGGAAGAGCACAGTGCATGCTAAGACATTGAGGGGGGAAAGTGTTTGCCAGTTTATTTTGGGAAAAACAAACTCAGCAACAGCAAGTGGGATAGAGGAAACCTGAGAACACATGCAGATTGCAGTTTTCACAAACCTCCGTAACTCTTTTCTGTAAGAACTCTTGTTTCAGTATACTGAAATGAGTTTAACAAGGAGCCGTGGAAAGTTTATGAACATTCTTAGCTGCCTGGAAGTTTTGAAAAAGAGCTTATTGCAGGAGCAGAGTACAGTGGTACTTCATGTTACATACGCTTCAGGTTACATACGGTTCAGGTTACAGACTCCGCTAACCCAGAAATAGTGCTTCAGGTTAAGAACTTTGCTTCAGGATGAGAACAGAAATTGTGCTCCAGCGGCATGGCAGCAGCAGGAGGCCCCATTAGCTAAAGTGGTGCTTGAGGTTAAGAACAATTTCAGGTTAAGTACAGACCTCCGGAACGAATTAAGTACTTAACCCGAGGTACCACTGTATACTTTTGGTGGGAAGGGATGCAGTAGGCAACATTACCATAAATGTTTGTCCATTGTCAGGAGTGAGCAGGCAGTAAATCACACCATGAAAGTTGGGACTTAACTTTTCATTCTCAAGAGCACGATCTGCACAGACTTGGATGACTGTCAGGCCTAATGAGCAGAGCACTTCATCCCTGGTAGGTCTTGCCCGTGGGTCAGTTGCCGAGGCTGAAAATCCCCACCTCCCCACAGCCGTCTACGTCCCCTCCTCTCCAGGGCTTTCCCCAAGCAATCAGAGACTGTACCTGCGTGCAGCCAACCTCTCCTCCGCTCTTTTCATGCCTCTTCTAGTTCTGTGAGACATGGGGTGGGGGGAGATGTTCGCAGCAGGAGAGGGAGACACCTGTGACTCTGCACCAGCCGGACTCATCACTGCCTCTGGGCCTTCCTCTCCTTCAGCTTCTGCCTCTGATTCTGGACTTCTCTCTGCCACAGACTCTCCCCGCTCACTAAGCCCTGTTACCTCTTCAGCTTCCGACACCTCCTCTTCCCAGTCCTCTCCCTCTGACCACTCATTGTCGTCTCACCACCAACCCCTGGGCTCTGAGCTTTCTTCTCTTTGGGGTTCCCCAGCTGGTTCCACCCCCCACTACTTTGCATCCAACCAGTCCATTGCACACTTGTTTGTGTGTGAGAGAGAGAGAAACTAACTATGAAGGCAAAACAGATGGAACATAAAGCTCCATGCACAAAACACACCTGTGAATTTATGTAGGTCTGCGCATCGATTACTCCTGTGAAGTGTCTCACAAACACCCCCATAAGGCTGAACACATCTGGTCCAGCATCCTATTATTGCAGAGGCCAACCAGATGTCCCTGGCAGAACCTGAGTGCAACAGCATCCATCCCCACGGTAAATGGGAGAACAAAGACATTGCAGCTAGGAGCCATTAATAGCCACCTCTTCCATTAATTTATCTCATCCTCTTTCAAAGCCACCCAAATTGGTGGCTATCACTTCCCTCTTGCGATAGTAAAGTCCATAGTTTAATGATGCTCATACAATTCTTTTGCAGCTCCCAGATCTTCCATCATTCAGCTTCTTGGACGTTCTCAATTTCTACTGTTGCAAGGCAGACAGAATTCCCCTGTGCACACATGTACACTTTTTGGTAATTTTATACCCCTTTGTTGTGTCTCCTCTCACTCACCTAAACACAAAAGCCCCTGCAAACTTGCCTAAGAAGCGAGTTGCTCCATCCCATTGATCATGTCGTTTGCCTTTTTCCCCCTGAACCGTTTCAAAGTCCACGATGCTTCTTTTGAACTGGGTTGAGAACTGCAGACAGCATCCCCAGGTGGCAAGGGGGAGACAAATGGCAGCTGCTTCTCCCTCGTTGCTCGTGCATTTGGGTTGCCCTTTCCTGAGCTGCATTTGATCTTTTGCTAATGCACCGCTCCCACTGTTCAGGGCCTGTCAGCTGAGCATTGATAGAAAGCAGCTCTTGGCTGTGGGAGATGGCAGCTCAAGCATGATGCTAGCTGGGTACATCATAAACAAGCTGGAGGGGAGGGTCTGCCAGGTACCTGGCAACCTTCCAGAATATCCAACCGGTGCCAAATGTGGTTGGCAGCGAGAGCTGTTCTCTGCAGGTGCTCAAACAGAGATTTTAAAAACAAATAAATGTGGTGCATGTGAGGCGCAGATATGGGAAATCTGTCCGCGGAAAGCACAGCGTATCTCTTTTTGTGGTGCTGCATATTTTAAAGAAAAGCTGCTGCGTTTGGCCTTGCTGGGGGAAAGTATGCATTAAAATGTGTATATTTTGCAATATTTATTTACTGAATAGATATACTCTGCCCTTCCTCCCCAAAGGAGCCCAGAGCACCAGATGGACAATTTTAAAACAAAAAACAAAGGTACAATATTCTGAAACCATTTAAACAGTCTAAAAATAATGCAACATTTCTGCAATTTGCAGGGGTTTTGTTAATAACAACAATATTTTTTAAAAAAAAACATAATAAAAACTCACCAATATTTTGATGTAACTTTCTTCTAATAGCACAATTTTATTTTTTTTTGCATGTGATTATCTATAATCAAATGCATTACAAGTGCTGTTTTCTCTAATGTATTCATTTCTATACATTTATAATGTATTCATTTGTATACTTGTCCCGATCATATGTAATTTTTTGTCAGCCAGTTGGTTGTTTGCGATGCTACATTCCCAAAATTAAGAGAAGAGCAAATTTCCAAGGGTGGCTACATTTCAGTTCTTGTATTGTTTCAGAAAGTGCAAATTAAGTGGTTTTGCCTTTAAATGCAAACGGAACCAAATTACACCCCATTCCTAATACGGTGGATGCTCAGGTGGCAAACGTGATCCGTGCGGGATGCACGTTTGCAACCCGCAGCTGCATGTCTGCGCATGTGCAAGTTGCGATTCGGCACTTCTGCACATGCGCAAAGCGCGATTCAGCACTTCTGCGCATGCGTGACTGCCGAAAACCGGGAGTAGCCCGTTCCGGTACTTCCGGGTTTCGGCAGTCCGTAACCTGAAAAAACGCAACCTGAAAGTGTCTGTAACCCGAGGTATGACTGTACCCGCCTGTTCCCTGCCCCTCTACCATCAAATCTAGATTTACCATTACCGAGGGAAATTTAGCAAATTAAAAAACAAACACTGCCCATGACCCATTTGTGATATATCTCAGCAACCGCCTTAAAAGAGTAAGTCCTCTTCTGAAACACCCTAAGATCAGAACCACCTAGAAGGTGATGCCAGCCTCTCTCCTCTCTCCCTCTCTCTCTCTCTCTCTCTCTGCTTGCAGGAAACCTCCTGTGTGCTCCACACACAAAAACAAAAGGCCCCTTGGCAATTTCTTATGTCTTGCAACAACACTTTGGGGAAGACTAGCAGGCCCAAGGGATACGTGCTTTGTTTTCTCTGAATACTGTGCTTCTCTGGCTTTTGCACACACCAGCCTTTTAAAAGTTGCTTTTCCAATATGAGTCGCTATTCCAGTATTTACAGCCAGTGTGGCACAGTGGCTGCAGTGTCGGAATAGGACCTGGGAGACCAGGGTTCGAATCCCTACTCGGCCCTGATGCTCACTGGGTGTGACTCATCAGCCTCTCGTTGCTCTTGTGCTCGGGTCCAGCTTGCGCAAGCATCTTGGTGGCCACAGTGGGAACAGGATGCTCAACAAGGTGGCATTTCACCTGACCCAGGAAGCTCTTATTCTGCTCCTAACCCACACCAGTTTTCTAGAGACAGCCTTTGCGGTCCTCGACAGACAGAGGCAGAGTGAGCAGAACCAGGTGAGAGAGGCCTGATGTTTTCAGCAGGTGTTCCCAGCCATATCAGTGCTTGTTTGGTTTTTTTAAAAAAACAGAGAGTCATTTATTTTGTCTTATCAGCGAAACCTGTTCCTACATGAAAATGTTCCCAGAACAAAGGCTGCCTCAAAGAGCTGATCTGTTGCACTTCTGGGTAGGTGGACGTCTGCTGCTGTCCTCCTGGGCCTTCCAGTTTTCCCAAAGTTAGAAGACTGATGTGCAAACTCAGTGTCAGGAGCGAGCCAGCAGTAAATCACACCACACAAGTTGAAGTTAACTCTTTATTAGCAAAATCACAATCTGAACAGACTTGGTTGAGTGTCAGGCCTCCTGAGCACAACAGCTCATCCCTGCTAGAATCAGTGGCCAAGACAGAAGGTCCCTGCTTTCCCACGGCTGCGCAAGGCCCCTTGTCTCCAGGGTTTTCCCCCAAGCAATCTGAGACTGAGCTTGTGTACAGCCAATCTCTCCTCTGCCCATTTTAGGCCTCTGCTGGTGGTTCTGGGAGACCAGGGGAAGGAGAGCTTGTCAGGAGGGGAAGACCCCTGGACTTCTTCACCAGCCAGACTCATCTCTGCCTCTGGGCATTCCTCCTCTCCTGATTCAGCTTCTGCCTCCGATTCTGGACTTCTCTCTGCCACAGACTCTCCCAGCTCACTAAGCCCTGTTGCCTCTTCAGCGTCTGACACCTCCTCTGAGTCTTCTCCCTTTGACGACTCGTTGTTGTCCCACCACCACCCCGGGCTCTGAGCCTTCGTCCCCCAGCTGGTTCCTCCCTCCGATCCTACCAGTCCGTGACACTCAGCTACCCCATTCGGTGAGTCTGCCACACACCCAGTGACAAAACTTTGAAACGCTTTTTTTCCAGGCACTGCTGGCGCTGCCATGGGAGTCGACATATGCCACAACAAGGACCAGAAAGTTTGGCGCAAAGAGCCTAAGAGTCAGGATATCTACCTTCAACTCCTGGTCAAGCTCTACAGATTTCTTGCTTGACAGACCAATGCAAAATTCAACAAGGTGATTCTGAAACGGCTCTTTATGACCCACACCAACAGGTCTCCGCTGCCCGTTTCCCGCATGATCCGTAAGATGAAGCTCCCAGGGCAGCAGAACAAAACTGCTGTCGTGGTGAGTACAGTGACTGATGATGTTCACATCCACGAAATCCCCAAACTGAAGGTTTGTGTCCTGAGAGTGACCTGAAAGCTGGTGGCCAGATCATAACTTTTGACCAGTTGGCCCTGGCTGTCCCCCAAGGGCCGAGGAACTGTGCTGCTTTCTGGACCCAGGAAGGCTCGCAAAGTTTACAGGCATTTCGGCAAGGCCCCTGGAACCCCACACAGCCACACTAAGCCATACATCAGATCCAAGGGCCACAGGTTTGAGTGAGCTCGAGGTTGCCGTGCCAGTTGAAGCTACGAAAACTAGATTGGGTCTTGAAATATTTGAAGGCTGTGATGCACTGGATTAAATTTGCTAAAACTTTGAAACAATCAACCACATTTTGGACCACCGTCTCACCAGAACAGCAATCTATAGATAACCTTAATAAAATAAATATAAATAAATGAGAAGGCGGTTCCATTGCCAGGCACCACTCCTCAATTCACGTTGAAGGCTGCATTCGTCACTTTCGCATGCTCTTTTTGAAAAGAGCTGCAGCAAATACCTTTTTTCTCATCTCAGCAAGTGTTATTGGGTGGATCTGTGCTGCCCTCCAGTGACTCCGAGGAGTAACAAGCAAAGCTTTGAAAGGAATGGCTCTCTCTTGCTGCCACCCCACCACCACCACCACCACCACACACACACACACACACCCCGTGACAGGTGAGCACAAGCTGGCCAATTTTTAAACAGGCCTCATCGGGGGGTTTTGCACAGGTTTCAAAAGATAGGACCACATCCCCTGCACAACATGCAGAGTGAGCCTTTGTCAGCAAAAGCCCAGCTTTAAAAACATTCTCTCTTTAAATCATGCTTCTGAGGCGTGTTCCCTAAGCTGGTTGCACTCTCCTCTCCTCAGCAAAGTTTTGTTAGACCCCTTTCTTTCCCCAGGGCTACAACAGTTTAACAAGAAGGTACAGCAACTCAGATTGTCAGTGGAACTTTTGCGATCGATGTCCCTACCATCTGCCAAGGCTATAATAAAAACTAGCTTGTGGGATATTGAACGCCAAGAACTAACAGTAGCAGTGGAGAAAACATGTCCCCCTCTTTATTTTCAGCTTTCTTGGGCACATGAAACTAACCACAATTACCTTGAACCTCTGCTTAACCCTCAATAAAGGAGGGCATTTTCGCTGGCCAGGTTTAATTCAAACCCATCAAACCTCCTTTGGGGAAGGTTCTCAGGCGGGGTGGAAGGAGAAAGAACTTGCCCAGGTGAAGACCACCTGGTGGAAACTCTTACACACATGGTTCTCAGTTGTAAACTATATGCTGATCTCCATCAGCAATTTCTAGATCAACTCTGCATCTCCAAATGGAAACCAGAGTTGGAGGTCATACATTTTCTATTACTGGAGAATGATCAGGAGCTCACCAAGTTAGTGGCTAAATATCGAAATACACTGCAGACGCCTGATCTCCCTGGAGACCTAGAGATGTGATGATAGACTGCTCTGCCTCCTTTCTTTTAGCAAATGTTTTGTGCCACTGGAGAAGTGGTAATTCTGTATTGATTTGTTTTGGATGTTTGTATTTGATGCCAATAAAAGGTTTGATGATGATGGTTGCACTTCCAAGTATTTTTAAAACTACACTTCCCACCAACCCCAACTGCTGGCTATGCTACCAGGGGCAGATGCAAATTGGTCCAAAAGGTACACCTTTGTTAGAATCATAGAATTGTAGGCTTCAAAGTGATCCCCAGGGGCATCGAATCCAACCCCCTACAACGCGGGAATATCAACTAGATCATGACAGACAGCCGTCCAACCTCTGCTTAAAAACCTCCAAGGAAGAACAATTCACCATCTCCCAAGGGAGTCCATTCCACAGTCAAACTGCTCCCAGTGCCAGAAAATTATTCCTGATGTTAAGTCGGAATCTCCCTTCTTGTACCTTGAAGGCTTTGGTTCGGGTCCTACCCTTCAAGAGCGAGAGAAAACAAGCTTGCTCCACCTTCCACGTGACAGGCCTTGAGATATTTAAAGATGGCGATCATATCTCCTCTGTCTTCACTTTCCCAGGCTATACATACCCAGCTCCTTCGACTGTTCCTCATAAGGCTTAGTTTCCAGACCCCTGATCATCTTGGTTGCCCTCCTTCAAGCTTGTCAACGTCCTTCTTAAATTGGCGTGCCCAGAATTGGACACAGTAGGCTGCTTCTGAATGCTGCCTTTTCAGCTCTGGTCTACCCCAAGACATTATGAGGTATGGGACTAATGTGTTAAATACAGTGGTACCTCTGGTTGCGAACGGGATCCGTTCCGGAGGCCTGTTTGCAACATGAAAAGAGCTCAACCCGCAGCGGCGCGTCTACACACGTGGGTTGCAATTCGCCGCTTCTGCGCATGCGCGTGACGTCATTTTGCGCTTCTGCGCATGTGCGAGCGGCGAAACCCAAAAGTAACCCTTTCCGGTACTTCCGGGTCGCCATGGGATGTAACCTGAAAGAACGTAGCATGAAGCAAATGTAACATGAGGTATGACTGTACAGTGGTACCTCTGGATGCGAAAGGGATCCGTTCCGGAGCCCTGTTCGCATCCTGAAGTGAACGCAACCCGTGTCTGCGCATGCTGTGATTCGCCGCTTCCGCGCATGCGTTATGTCATTTTTAGCGTCTGTGCATGCGCGAGCGGCGAAACCCAGAAGTAACACATTCTGTTACTTCCAGGTCACTGAGGAGAGTAACCTGAAAACGCTCAACTCGAAGCTACTTGAACCCAAGGTATGACTGTATTTAAAAAGTCACCATTGTCCTTCAGTATAAAAGATTATGCTGTGCACTGCAGGGGGCTGGACTAGATGACCCGTCCCTTCCAGCTCTACAATTCTATGATTCCACCATTTCCTTGTGCCAGATCACTTCCCGCCCCATGTCTCCAACCTTCCCCCCTGGGAGTTTCCAGCCAAAATGCAAGACTCATTCCCACATTTTTCTAATGCTCTACCCAGCCCTCCCCCACCAATCAACTGCCCTACTTCTTCAATAATTGCTCTCTTCAAATGGGATGCACTATTTACTAATGACAAAACATGGGGAACAAAGTCATTTAAGCGCTTAAGCTCCCCTTGACCTACTTTGCATTTGCCAGAAATGTATCGCTGCGGCAGGACGGCTGACTTCTCTCAAGATCCCGGCTCTTTTGAAAAGGGTGTTTTTAACCGTCTGTACGAAGATAATTCATTTTTATTTCATTTGCCAAATGAATCGGGAAAGAGAACTGAGCCGGGCATTTGCCAGGACTGTCACCACCTCAGGCCCAGCTGCTCTAGTGTTTTTTTGCCCTGGGGAAATGGAATAAATCTATAGCACTTTATAAACAGTCATGGCTCCCCTCTGAGGAATCCTGGGAACCATAGTTTATTAACAGTGCTGACGTACCATTGGAGACTAATTAAGGGCATCCCCAAAAATGATACAATCTGGTTTCCATTTTATTGAAGAACAGGATATTTTAATGCCATCACAGAGGTATCTGTGGAGGGGATATCCCATATTTTTCTCTCTATAAGACGCACCAGACCACAAGACGCACCTAGTTTTTGGAGAAGGAAAACAAGAAAAAAAATATTCTGAATCTCAGAAGCCAGAACAAGAGGGATCGCTGTGCAGCGAAAGCAGCAATCCCTCTTGCTGTTCTGGCTTCTGGGATAGATGTGCAGCCTGCATTCGCTCCATAAGACGCAAACACATTTCCCCTTACTTTTTAGGAGGGGAAAAAGTGAGTCTTATAGAACAAAAAATATGGTATATTCATTGAAAATGTTATCTTTCTTTTCTTTTTCTTTTTTTAATGAATTTTATTAGTATTTTCCACACAACAACAACACGAAAGCTATAAAAAAAAATACACAACACACAAAAATCAACATCTTATCTTTCTTTTCATTTAAAAAAGAACCTACCTGTTTGTTAAGTCTGGCACCAGAGGTCCTTCTCTAAATATCCCTGCCACTCTCTAGGTTTTCTTAATGCTAATTACTATTACTTATATGCTGACACCTGACAGGGTTGCCAGGAGAGCCAAGTCTTAAGACATTCTCAAAAAGAGTAAGATTGCCCAGGATTTTAACTGATTTTGTATCTACTGCTTTTTGTATTTTTACTGTTGCTTTTGTTTCTGATATTTTTGATCTGTTTTATGTTTGTTTTATGGTTCTCTTTTGTAGGCTATCTTAAAAATCTAGATTAATAAAATTATGTAAAAAACTAAACAAAAAGGAAAACTGCTGAGAGTTGTTAAGAGACCCCTGCTCCTCTCTCAGAGCAGTTTAGTCATTAATCCCTCTACCCAGGGAACTCTGGGAATTTTAGCTTCATGAGCATAACAGGGCACCCTTGCAGTTCCCAGGATTCTCATGAGGGAACGCCGTGTCTTTAAAGCAGTACGATACTGCCAAAGTACCCCCATGATATTCTTGAGAAGCTGGTAAAATGTGATGAACAGATCACACTAGTAGGACTGCAAGAAGTTTTGTAAGGTGGATTATCTGAAATATTACAAGAAAGAGAATGAAAAGAATTATTAGTTAAGGACAATTAAATGCAATATAGAAATTAAGAAATGCAGAAGAAGTGATAAAGAACGGAAAATCATCAGAGGTGTTGACGGAAGTCTAAAACACTGTATAAGGTGATATGTTGTTTGACTGTTGGAACTGATATGTTAAAAATCAATAAAAATGTATAATAATAAAAAGAGAAGCTGGTAAAATGCGGATTTGTAGCTGAGAGAAGCTATGACAGCCATCTTCAAATATCTCAAGGGCTGCCACATGGAAGATGGAGAAAGCTTGTTTTCTTCTGCTCTGGAGGGCAGGACTCGAACCCATGGCTTCAAGTTACAAGAAAGGAGATTCCTTCTAACCATCAGGAAGAACTTCCTGACTGTAAGAGCTGTTTGACAGTGGAACAGCCTCCCAAAGGTGGCAGGCTCTCCATCATTGTAAGTTTTTAAGCAGAGCTTGGATGGCCATCTGCCATGGAAGCTTGAATTGAGGTTCCTGGATTGCAGGGGGTTGGACTAGATGACCCTTGGGTCCCTTCCAACTCTACAATTCCAGTTCTTTCCTGTTCCTTCTTCCAGTTGGTGGCCTATTTACTTTGATTCACTGCTGCGTTGTTTCTCCCACTGGATGCCTTCGGCAGCTAACAGTGAAGGGAAGCAGTAGAGGTAATGAAGTCAGCCTCACCTATTAACCTATCGATCACATTGGCGAGAACAAGTATATGGATTTGCAGGGATTTGGGAGCAAGGAGAGGGACTTTGAGGGAAAATCATCAGGTACAAATAAATCAAATTTTATTGCAATGTCAAATAGAAATAGAATGCGTTTAGAGGGGATTAAGAAAAGAACCTGGATGCGGGTGGCCCTGAGGGTAAAACCTCAGCGCCTAGGACTTGCCGATCGCATGGTCGGTGGTTCGAATCCCTGCGGCGGGGTGCGCTCCCGTTGCTCGGTCCCAGCACCTGCCAACCTAGCAGTTTGAAAGCACCCCCAGGTGCAAGTAGATAAATAGGGACCGCTTACTAGCGGGAAGGTAAATGGCGTTTCCGTGTGCTGCTCTGGTGCCAGTTCGCCAGAGCAGCTTTGTCACGCTGGCCACGTGACCCGGAAGTGTCTGCGGACAGCGCTGGCTCCCGGCCTCTAGAGTGAGATGAGTGCACAACCCTAGAGTCTGCCAAGACTGGCCCGTACGGGCAGGGGTACCTTTACCTTTACCTTTAAGGAAAGAACCACTTCAGATTGAGATGATGATGATAATAATAATGATGATTTTATACCCTGCCCAACTTTAAAAAGTTTCCTGAACAGGGCTGCCTTCAGGTGTCTTCTAAAAGTCAGATAGTTGTTTATTTCCTTGACATCTGATGGGAGGGCGTTCCACAGGGCGGGTGCCACTACCGAGAAGGCCCTCTGCCTGGTTCCCTGTAATCTCACTTCTCCCAGTGAGGGAACCACCAGAAGGCCCTCAGAGGAGGACCTCAGAGTCCATGCAGAATGATGGGGGTGGAGACACTTCTTCAGGTATACAGATAAAGAAGTATTGATTTTCCACTTCACCTAAACCAAGCTATGTGGACACTCAAGAGGGTTTACCATGTGTCAGTGAGGCCCTCAGTCGCTCAAAGGTTGTCCATCCCTCTGTTAAATTGTGTGTGGCCCCCATGCTCATCAAGGTAGCACAAGAGGGAAGAATCACCCAGTGTTCTAGCATTGGGAGCCAAGAGTTTCCATTGCCTACTCTTAGCATCTGGATGGTTCATCGAAAAAACTAGCAATTCGGGAGATTATTTTTATAATCAATGCTTGGAGGAAGCGTTCAGTGCTTAAAAACTCCTACCATCTCGCTCAAAAAAAGATCTCCCGCCCGTTAAACCAAAAACCCACAATCCTTTTCTGTGCCTTTTTTATAGTTACAACTGGTAGGGAATTTGAGAACTGTGAGTCAGCCTGCACATGCACCCAACCTAGAATTGCAATGGAAATGCCAAAAGGCCCCATCAGTATTGGCATTCCGCGGGCTCTTGAAGACTCACCTATTTAGACAAACGTTTCCTTCATCTCTTGCCTTGCTGCTTCAAAGGATGTTAATTACTGGTGTTTTGTGTACTTGTTTTACTATGTGTTTTAATTACAGGCAGCTGTATTTTTTGTTTCATCCTTGTTATGATGCTGTCGGCTTCTATTTATTTGTGAACTGCCTTGGCATGTAAATTCTACTCGTAACAACTACAACAGATGCCCAATAACTGGGTCACGCAACCCACAGGTGGTCCATCTACAGCTCATGGGCCTCAGGTAGCAGTGGCAGCATGGATGTTTGGTATGCGATGGTACAAGGAGGAGGGTCTGCAGTCTAGGCTCCAGCATGGGATCAGAGATGCACCCATGCCTGTTTCTGCTGAGCACATTGCTGCTGCTAGGGGGCGGGGGGAAAGTACTTCCTAGGCACAAGGGAAAGCATATCTTCTGAAGTGTGATCTAGAGCAAGGTTCCCCAAACTTGGATCACCAGCTATTTTTGGACTACAATTCCCATCATTCCTAGCTAGCAGGACCAGTGGTCAGGAATGATGGAAATTGTAGTCCAAAAACAGCTGGAGGCCTAAGTCTGGGAAACCCTGATCTAGAGCAATCTTCTTTGACCTTGGGTCCCCAGATGTTGTTGGACTACAACTTCCATCAGCCCCAGCCATCTTAGCCAATGGTCAGGGATGATGGGAGTTGTAGTCCATTAACATTCTGGGAGCTAGAGTGACTCTAGGCTACATGATGGGCTCAGCTTGGTGCTCACTTGCAGCCTGAAAATGTGGCTTCTGATCCCCACCCTCCCCGTGTTCCAAGATGGCCTCTTCAGAAGAAGGACGTTGACAGATTGTGTCGCCGTAACTGGGAATGCAGGCTTAAATCCTTCTCTTCCCCAGATCCCCTTCCTTCTCCCCAATTTCTTTACACGAACACAAACAGGAAAGCAATTTTCTTCAAAGCAATAAGGCTGCACACTCTTCTTTTTAAAAATAGATTTAATATCTCAAGTCTGTTTTCATATTCTACACAGTTCAGCGCTATGATGAAAATTAATAAGAGTCCATACAAGATTAGAAAGTTAAAAAAACACCAGAACTTAAAAATAGGTTTTGAGCCGCCTCCGCCAACCTAGTGCCCTCCAAAAACAGCAGCTGCTGTCCAAAACTTACAGGGGCACCGGTGGCTGGCAAAGGCTGGTTTTCAGAATAGTACAACCTGTACCAACCATGCCCCTGACCCCCTCTCAGCCACCTCACGGCATGAGCTGCTCAAAGCAAGACTGATTGAACATGTATTTTACCAGAGGCAAGACAAATACAGTTCGCATAAACAGATATAGGCTTCTTACAAACTAGTTTATATTCAGATTATGCTATTTAAAAAGCACACACACCTTTGTCCTTTTCGGCACTGATCGCTGAGGTCACTCACTATTTCTTCCTGTTCTTTGTCAAACAGACAAGACCGCCCCCCCCCCACTTACAAATAAAGCTGAATGAACAGAGATGTTCCCTTTGGTGTAGACGTTGCCAGCAGCAAAACCTGGGCCCAGGCTCCACCTCGAATCAGGATGTACTCAAAAGCTCCAAAAGAGCTCCAACCGCTCCAAAGTAGCCCTGTTTAAAGAAACGAAACCAGCACAAATGCAAAGGATCAGATTGCTTGTCAAAATACACTTGCCCCAAAGATCAAGATCAGCCTATTCATTACTTTGATTTTAAAGTGATGGTAGTTTGCTTAGATATCCTTTAAAAAGAAAAAGAAAAAAACACCACTATGTGTGACCACACCGAGCCAGAAAGGAAAACAAGGACCCTGTCACACACTTGCTCTGAGACTGGCTGAGTCCCCCCTCACAAGCCCCTCACATTCAGATGAACTACTTGCTTTCAGTGTGGGGGGGGGGGCTTCTTTTTATTAAGTTCAGCTCTCTCTCTCACACACTCACACACACATATATATCTGGGTATTACCCAACCTCCTCCCCTCTTTGCTCCTTTTATATGACCTACTAAATTGCTATTCACCGCCCTGCGTCCTCAGGATAGTTAAGCTCTAAATCCAGTTAATTATTATAATAATTACAAAGAGTGTTTTTCAGGATTATTGAACTGTCAGATTACGAGAGCCACAGCACTGAAATAAAAGATGGAAACAGGTCCCGCCCGTTTCATTTATTCAAAAGATGGAAACAGTGGATAATCTATTTGCAGGGTGGTTACCACCCACCCTACCCCGCCTTGGCTATAGTTGGGGAAGAAGGAGGAAGGGAGGGAGGAAGAATGAGGGCGCTTGCATTTCAATGTGACTCTACCTCGTGTTCCAGAAACAGGGCCTTCAACTGCCCCTTTGACCAATAATCCAAAGCATATGCCAGAAACTTCATCGAGATTGTGTTGATACGCAAGAAGTTCCCCACGAAAACCACCCGATTAATGTTCTGCAAGAGGGGGAAGGAGTGTTAAGACTCTTGACATCTCTGTTCACAGTAACAAACGTGCTTAAAACATGCACCCTGCCATTTCCTTGATTTGGTTTAGCCTTTGCCAACCTAGTGCAGCCCACAATGTCGTTGGGCTACAACTCCCATCAGTCCCAGCTGGCTGGAGCTGTAGTCCATTCTATGGAGGGCACCAGGCTGCCGAAGGCCAATTTAGTTCTTGCATTTGTGTCTCACTCAACCACCAACATTTCCCAGTTGTTTAAGTTAGTTAAGAGAATCATATCCCCCGAGCCACACTTTGCACTGCTTTGCATTTCCAAGTTAGCACCAGGATCAGGAGCTAAGCAATTATTAGAGGGTGCAAGCCTGGTCCAGATGGGAGAGAACAGATTGCAGTGTGGAAATTAGTTGCAGCAAAATGGGACAAGCTAGGATAGAGAACGAGATAATGAAGTGGGGGGTCAGGCCTCACAGAAGAGACGTTTGAGCAAAATAACTGAACAGTTGATTCCTGGGGGTTTCTGCTGGTTTTCATCCTACGGACAGAAAACGTTTTAAGATTGGTGGCCTTCGAGGTCCTGCCTTATTCCCTGGCTGAACTGCTGCTGCTGGACAAGTGTCAGTCACAGAATATTAACTGTCAGGGCGCCTGCTGTGAAGGTGGTGGCATGTTTGCTTTGGCAAGTAGGGATCAGTGGAAAGAGAACTGGGATCTAGGGACAGGAGAAGCTGGGCCCAGTAAGAGAGGGGGACTGGAGTGGTCAACGGTGGGTAGGGTGGTGTGAAGTTCACATCCTAGAGGAGAAATAAGTCAGCACAATATCTATTGTGCAAGCTACCTTGCAGAAAGAACTTCTGCATCAGCAACTCACCTTAAGACCTGGGGTGAAGGCGGGCAATTGAGATCAGGTAAAGCTGAAGTCCTGGCTGTTACCACTTTCCTCCTCTAACCCTTTCCTACCACAGTGTCACCTTTGCCTCTGGTTTTCCAATTATACTGCACACCTCCACTGAGTGTCCCCCAAAGGCTTCTCTTTGGAGCTGCTGTTATATCAGGTGATGGGTTACAGTGGCAGGAGATGCTAACCTTCCTTGCTGTGCCACGGATGCCCCAAGGCAAAAGATGAGAGGGCCTGGCTCTTTCATAGCCCTGTACAATGCTGCTTGACATGATTGCAACAAGGCAGCACTGTAAAGAAGCTGAAAGCACCAAGCTCGGGTAATGCCACGCAAGAAGCTGGGACAGGAGGAGCGACTCTTGCTGCAAGACAGCTTACTTCCTGGCACGCTCCCTCTTCCTTGGCTGAAGTCCTCAGCCTCGAGAGGGAGTTTTATCTCTTTTAGAAGCAGCAGTGACTCCAAAGATCCTCCTGTCTGTCTCTCCTGACTACCCTCAGAAAAGGAAGCTCTCTGTACCGTTTACAATCTAACAGTGGGGTTCATCGGAAACCTGGAAACATTATTTAGCTTGGTTTGGAACAGGTTTACAATATCCCTAGTCAATGCTGCCCAGCACATCTCGACAGCAACAGGAAGTGGCTCAGAGGCATTGCTGGACCATGGTGCAGTGCAGGGCCTCAGAATCAGCAATTCTCACTGCTCACCGGAGCAAAAAGACAGCTCTTTACTCATTGTTCACATTCACACACAACGCTAAGCCAGACTCTCTGGGTTATCAGTGTTTATTGTGCATGCTGCCTGATCATTCTCACTTTGCTCCCCCCCGGCAATAAACATGCCCCCCCCCTCCCCGTGTGAAAGGAAGGCGGGAAACATTCAAAGCAGGGATCCTGGCTTTTGCTACTCCCTAAGAAGCCACAGTCAGCAAGCCAACCACAAACCACAGCTTAAGGGGCAGTTTGCTGACTGTGGTTTGTAAATGAGCAGCCAACCACCATCTTTCGTTCAGATGTAACGGGAAACCAAAGATTCCTGGTTTATTTCTCCAGCTCGTGGCAGGAGAGGAGCAAAGTGGGAAGCACAAAGCAGTTGGCTGCTCATTCACGACAGACCACAACAAGACAGATAGTGCTTTCAGAAGGCATTCCCAGCCCCCACCAAGAGGACCATGAGGAACTGAAAAGCACACACTTCCCTTGACTGGCTCCCCGGCTCCTCTCTTTCCATACCTCATTAAGCGCACACATCCGTGCTATGGAGCCGATGTTATTCGTGATGGTGATCAAAGCCGCTCTCGCCAAGTCTTCCTTGCTAGCTGCCTCTCGCTTCTCCTTGCTCATCATGTTTCCAAAGCTGGACAGAAAATTGTGCACAATTTTTCCCCCACCTGAAAATCCATTTACATGAGAAACATACGGGATTGCCAACTTTCAGTTCCTAGAATCAGAGTTGGAAGGGACCCAAGCCTCATCTAGTCCAACCCACTGAATCATCCTTGACAGACGGTCATCTGGCCTCAGCTTAAAAACCTCTAAGGAAGGATAGTCCACCAACTTTCGTGGGAGCGAGTCTATTCTACTGGGTCCATAGAAGCTTTTCCAAGAGTTGGTACCCAACACCCTCAGGATCAAGTGTGAATTCCCATGCATTCAGGTGCTGAGCTGAAGCCCCTTGCCGGTTAAAAGTGGCACTGGAGTGAAAGTTGGGCTATTCCCATGCCTGATTCACCTCCCTCCTCCAAGCCCACACTTCCACAGGCTACAAGACACACTCCTCAAGCCTGAGGAAGCCAGCAGTCTATAAACTGGGGAATATGGGCATAAGAACCTTAGAGACGCAATTCTTCTCTTGGGTCCTATTGGTACTTCCTATGCTCATTCATCTGAAGCAAAATAAAGACAACTGCTGCTCTGTTTCAGGGTTGACACAAGTTTTCGTTTGTCTGATTCTTAGCTTACCCCATGTCAAAAGGCTCTGGTCGAGCAAAACAATTAAATGCAGTGCGCTACAATAGCTAAAAACATAAAAACGTAAGGAAGGTTCATGGCAGAATGAGACTAGAGACCCATCTAGTCTGCAGTAGCCAACTGGAAGCCTGCAAGGACATGAGCTCAACAGAGCTCTCCCAATTTGCAATTCCCCAAAACTGACATTGAGAGGCTCATTCAGAAGCCACCTTTTCCCAGGTTGCCAAAACCAAACAGATGGGGAAGGGCTATTCAAGCTGCCTCATGCCCCCTACTGAAACACCAGGTGCGGCCTTACCTGGATGCTACCGTCCAACCCGGCAGCCCAAATCTCTCATAGTCTCCTCCGTAAATGTCCCGCACTAGTTTGTCCACTTTGGTGCTGTCCCCGTTGGCTGCCATTTCGAGGGCCTCTTCAAAGGTGGAGCAGCCAGTCAGCAGGCAGCAGAGACCAAAAAAGGTTCCTCCTCCAAGGCTAGCAAAGAAACAAGACACACAAATCACTTCTACCATCCTGTGAAAGCGTTGGGTGGAGCGGGAGGAGAAGACCAACAACTTGCAGGACAAGACGCCTGTGATTTAACCCAGCAAAAATGAAGTTAACTACCGTATTTTTCGCCCTATAGGACGCACTTTTTCCCCTCCAAAAATGAAGGGGAAATGTGTGTGCGTCCTATGGGGCGAATGCAGGCTTTCGCTGATGCCTTGAGAGTGAGAGGGGTCAGTGCGCATGGACTCCTCTCGCTCTCCAGGCTCCAGGAAGCTATCCGCAAGCCTTGCACGGCAGCCTGCAGCACGGAGCATGGGGCGCCCTCCAGAGGACGCCCCGTGCTTCACGCAGGTGTCGGCAAGCCTTGCGCACCCGGGGGATCTCTGCCCGGGCGCACATGGCTTGCGGGCAGCAGCCAGCAGTGCGGAGCACGGGGTGCCCTTTGGAGGACGCCCCGTGCTTCACGCAGGTGTCAGCCAGCCTTGCACACTGGGGGGCGCGTGGGGCGCCCTGAAGCAGAGCGTCCCTGGTGCCGGGCAGACATCCGCAGGGCTCCCCATGCTGCGGACAGTAGCCTGCCACCCGACGCGCGGGGCGCCCTGAAGCAGAGCGCCCCTCGCACCGGGCAGACATCGGCCAGCCCCACAAGCTCTGAGGACAGCAGGGAGGCACAGCACCGCCATCCCACTTTCCCCCGAACTGGTTTTGGAGGGGAAATAAAGGGGGGGAAATTCCTTTATTTCCCCCCAAAAAAGTAGGTGCGTCCTATGGGACGGAGCGTCCTATGGGATGAAAAATACGGTTAATAGACAATATCACGGCACAGGCCTCCACGCTAGCCTCATGAGAGATGTGAGGATGTGGCAAAATCCTTAAATTTTTTACAACCTCACAGAGAAAAGGGAGCAGATGACAATCTTGCAGCTCAACCCGAGGCATGTTTTCTCCAAAATAAGTCCCATTATGGTAAATAGGCCTCGATGCCAGATGAACAGAACTGCAGCCTCAGCAGCTACAGCGGTACCTCGGGTTCAGATGCTTCAGGTTACAGACTCTGCTAACCCAGAAGTAGTACCTCGGGTTAAGAACTCTGCTTCAGGATAAGAACAGAAATCGTGTGGTGGCTGCGCAGCGGGAGGCCCCATTAGCTAAAGTGGTACCTCAGGTTAAGAACAGATTCAGGTTAAGAACGGACCTAAGTTCTTAATCCAAGGTACCACTGTGCATGATGCAGCTTCACTATGCCCATCTGACACCAGAGGTATCACCTAGCCATGCACATGGACTGCAAGTCACTTGATTCGTGGTCCGGACTCGCTTAGCAGATCTGAAAGGGAAAGCATTACGCTTTCAAAGCTCACCTGGTCCCAGTCACCCGCTTGTAATCGTCTTTAGAATAGACAGCCAGGATGCTGACCCCGGATCCAATGTTCACCAGCAAAAGAGGGTAGGGGTTCTCCAAGTTGAAGGGGAGCTTCTGGCACCTCTCGGGATCGGTTGGGTTCTCAAAATAGTAGCACTCCGAGTGTCCGTTGAACCCAACCGAATCAATGTACAGCACTCCTCTAATAAGGCAGTCCAGTTCATCCATTTTGCGAAGCTGGAGGTCACTCACCTGTTTGGAGAAACAAGCTTTGAAGAAAACTAGATATTGAAACACTCCAAGGAAGGCCTGGAGGGTTTCATCAAGCAGCTTACAGGTCCCCCCCCCTTCCATTCTCTCTCAGCACTTAGAAACACTGGCCAACCACAAATGAGGACCCTTTGAGTTTCAGTATTAGAAATGGCAAAGCCTGAAAGTTCACCACCATCAATGCTAGCAAACAATTATTTGCTTTGATGAAAGGTGGGTTAATGGGGGGGGCATGATTATTATAAGCTGATTCTATTGCTTTTATGAATTGTATGTGTTTTAAAGCATCTCTGAGGGCCCTGGCAACTGCTGGGTAAAAATAGCTTAATAAAATAAGCCGAGTCCAGTAACTGCAAACTAACAGAGGAGTTGAGGCAAATGGAGAAATGGGGCAAACAGCCATGAGGCAAAGGAATGACAGCCCTCACGGAGGATTATGATTTAGGCTCTCTGAAACCAAACACCAGTAGCTACTCTGAAGTTTAGCCACAGCGCTGAAGTCTGATTTCATGAAGGTTTAATCTCTGGAAACTGAAAAACAGGATGGGCAGGACAATAGAAGAAACACACACAAAAAACAGGAAACATCTAATGATGTAAACAAAAACAAGAGAGACAGAGAAACATAGTTCAAAGATGCCGGAAAGGAAGAGAGTTGATTGTTAAATTAGCCCACATTTAACCATCAACATTCATCCTTCCCAATACATATGAGATACAATTCTCTTTTTTTGTTTAGAACGAGGGAGGAAGCAGCTGAGAAGCAAAGGTCTGTTGAATACACCAAATTCTATGATTCACAGTGAAATCATAGGCATGCCGTAAACCAGCACCGCTGCCTAATGAATGAAGAACAGCTGCTGAAGCAGACATGGAGAGGATGCAAAGGAACTCCTTTCACTGCTTTCCCCCTCACTTGTCTTTGGTTACCTAAGAAAGCGTTTCTAACATGGTTCTGAGCAGCAGCATTCTGTGCGCACACCAAACCTGCAACCCAATGGTGAAGCCAAAACAGTCACCACTACAATCAGTGCAACACAAACTCTTTAGTCAGCTCTCCTACATTAAGCCAGCCTTCACCAACCTGGTGCTCTCCAGATATTTTGGACCTCAACTCCTATCAGCACGAGCCAATGGGAGTTGTAGTCCAAAATATCTAGAGCGCAACAGAGGCTGATGAAGGCAGTGTTAAGATCCTGAAGAGATGGCAGTGATGGAGCAGCAATAGCTGGCAGAATCATCTGGCTCACAGAGTTTTTCTCATGGAAGTTTTGTTTCATGGAATGCAAGAACAATGTTAAAAGTTTGCATCTAGCAAACCAGGGACTCAGCTACAATGGTTAATTATAACATTATAAGGGTGTTATAAAAATGTGATACCAGAGGACGCTGTAGAGCAACAATCCATCACCAATGGTCAATTGCATTGAGAGCTAAATTTTAAAGCATTTTTATAGCATTTTTCATATCAGTGTAGATCCAGCCCTTCAAATGCTGCTGAACTACAACTCCCATCAGCCCCAACCAGCATGGCCAATGGCCAGGGATGATGGGAGCTGTAGTTCAGCAACATCTATCGGGCCAAAAGCTTCCCACACCTGGCAGAGACCAACTTCACACTGCCCTTACACTCAAAATCAGGAAACAGCATTACAAAAGAGAGCTGCCGCAGAGGTTATGAAGACATGCAGCACCTCTGTTTTGCAAGCTTTAACCATGTGCTATAGCAGCTTAAAAATATATAAGCCAAAAATTGCATACTGTGCGAAAGTCCTGCTCAAATTTATATGCTCCACCTCCTGTGGCACATAAGGTAGTGTGGAGGCTTGAGAAGTGCTTTTCACTGCCCATTTGAATAAAAGCAGGCATGTCATGAGTAGGGAAGCGTATAAAGTGCAGATTGCCTTTACGTCCACACAGCATAAGGTCCTTTAGCTCAAGGTGAACATCCCGAATGCCTGTAGAGCCATAGGCAGTGTGGGAGGTCAGGTATTTCCGAATGCTCTTCAGATTCTCCACTTCCTCCTCTTCTTCCTCCATGGTGATGTCTTTTGGTTCAAAATACACTAGCTTCACCAGGGTCCCTCCAATATCCAAGCCAAACCAAGGAAAGACTGAAAGGAATAAGGGAGAAAAGGGATCATTACAAGGGTGGTGTTTTATTATACAATCATACCTGGGGTTACAGCCGCTTCAGGTTGTGTTCTTTTGGGTTGCGGACTGCCGAAACCCGGAAGTACCGTAATGGGTTACTTCTGGGTTTCAGCAGTCACTAAATCACACGTTGCGCATGCACAGAAGCACCGAATCACAACCCGCGCATGTGCAGATGCAGGTTGCGAGTGTGCATCCTGCACGGATCACATTCGCAACCCGAGCATCCACTGTACATTTCTAAAGAGACTAAACTGACCTTGCAATTTTATGCTGTGAACTGCCCCGAGATCTATGGATGAAGGGCGGTATACAAATTTAATAAATAAAAATAAAACCCAGTTGCCGTCCCCCCCAGTTGACAAGGGCTCACCCCAACCACTTGCTGAACTGTCATGACACTGCAGAATGTTCACATACCTTCTAGCATCAACACATGAATTAGAAACTTGGCAAAGCTACATGGTTTCTGCCACATTAGGGAAAGAACTGCAAATGCGTAAGAGAAAGGAAGTTGGGGGTGGGCAAGAAGGCTGAGCGTTGGGAAGCTGAATGGAAAGAGAGTCTAAAGGAAAAAAGGGCTTGCAGTTCACAAAACACACATCAAGTACAAAACCAACAGAATTTATTAACACCCTCCACAGACAAAATGACTAGTTTTATTACCAAAGCCAGGTGTGGAAGATCTGATCATTCCAATGTTCAAGGCTGGAAATGCCTGCTATAAGTAACTAATTTGAACTGTTCTTTGTTTTTACATTTATACCCAAACTTCTGACCTGGCAAGGCCTGCCCATTAGTTAAACGTACATGGTGTATAAATCCATATATGCCAACCAGCTGTTCCTGACTAACCCATTGAAATAAATAGCACTACAGATAGTGACTGTAAACTACAATTACCGCTCCAGATTACGCCCCCCCCCCCGGAAACCATGCTATTAATGAGACAGTCAGTAAACCAGAATGAAGGTGGTTGCAAGTGATGTTACCAGGTCACTTGTTTCTCAAAATCAAAGCTAAAATAACAGTTCAGGAAACTACCCAAAGCACATATTAATGGCCGTGTTAAGAACAGCGATGTCACGCTGGCCACGTGACCCGGAAGTGTCTCCGGACAGCGCTGGCCCCTGGCCTCTTGAGTGAGATGGGCGCACAACCCCAGAGTCTGTCAAGACTGGCCTGTACGGGCAGGGGTACCTTTACCTTTACCTAAGAACTATTTGTTGCTGTTCTAGCATAAGAAGAGCGAAAGTTAGAAGCATTAAGTACATTTGCCAGAGTGAGAAATGCATTCTCCCTCACTTCCTCTGCGGCCACGTACAGAAGAGGTATTAAATGCTGCTTCCTAGATTCACAAGGATTCCTAAAAGAAGCCAATGTTTAAAATGGGAGAAGAACATTTCAAGGGCAACGTTGCCTTGCGGTAATTTTCTTGTTGGAGCCACATACCAGTGGTTGGCAGGGCCACAGCTGTTTCTGGACTACAACTCCTATCATCCCTAGCTAGCAGGACCAGTGGTCAGGGATGATGGGAACTGTAGTCTGAAAACAGCTGGAGACCCAAGTTTGGGAAACCCCAATCTAGTTCAACCCCGTGCAATGCAAGACTATACAGCTGTCCCTTATGGGGATCGAACCTGAAACCTTGGCATTATCAGCACCATGCTCTAACCAACTGAGCTATCCAGCTGAAGCAGGGCTAGACGCCAGCAGCCCTCTCGCACTGTCATTCCCAGCACCTGGCATTCAGAGGCATGAGACACGGGTAGGCAAACTAAGGCCCGGGAGCCGGATGCGGCCCAATCACCTTCTAAATCCTGCGGACAGTCCGGGAATCATTGTGTTTTTACATGAGTAGAGTGTGTCCTTTTGTTTAAAATGCATCCCTGGGTTATTGGTGGGGCATAGGAAGAGCCAGTGTGGTGTAGTGGTTAAGAGCGGTAGTCTCGTAATCTGGTGAACCAGGTTCGCGTCTCCGCTCCTCCACATGCAGCTGCTGGGTAACCTTGGGCCAGTCACACTTCTTTGAAGTCTCTCAGCCCCACTCACCTCACAGAGTGTTTGTTGTGGGGGAGGAAGGGAAAGGAGAATGTTAGCCGCTTTGAGACTCCTGAAGGGGTCAGCAAATGACTAGCAGTCATTTATAGCTTTAGACTCCATGGACTGATCTAATCCACTTTTTAAAGCCACACACAAGCTGGCAGCCACCATCACATTTTGCAGAAGTCAATTCCATCGTTTCACTATGTGCTGTGTAAAGAAGTTCCTCACTTTGTTTTCCCCGAGTCCCCCAGCAGTCAACTTCGTTGGTCGACTCCAAGTTGTAGTAACATGGGAGACAGAGGAGGACATCACTGAGAGGCAACGGGACTTACAAATCAAATGTCCCTTCCACGACTGTGTCTAAAGGAACACTCTTACTCCAAATTCCTGCTGGTCCACTTTCCATTTGAATCAGGGGCTATGTTTCCCAAAGACCACAATTTTGGTCTTGCACAACTTACACTTATACAAAATACTTTTGTTTTTAAAATAACTTCTCTTCCTGATTCTTTTACACACAAAGAACACTACTGCATGTGCCTTTGAAGTCTGGCGGTGGGGGACGACTGGCAAGAACTAGCAACTTCCACTGTCAGGATTCCCATGATCCTCCAGCCTCTCTGTTTTAGGACGTGTGATCTCCCCCCTAGCCAGTGCTGGCGCACAAATCAATTCTGCATGAGGATGGTGGGGTGGAAAGGGATACTATCTCCAACCAAGACATTTTCTTGGCAGAAGGTAAAGATAATGACTTGCAGCCATTGTACTTTCAGGCTCAGTTACTCCAATCCTGCCTCACGTATAAAATGAATTCATCCCACAAGCTGGCCTCCACTGAAGGCCTGCAATATATCTGCTTTGTGACATTCCATTGGCTAGACCTTTTTTTCTTTTTCTTTTTTAATAGCAGGAAAAACAGACCCAGCTGCATTGCATTTCTTTGAGGGAGGGACTTTTATGAAAGGGGCTCCAATTCTTTTATAGGAGCTGCATTTTTATAGGAACTGTCTCTCATTCTTCTTCTTTGGCGATCACTCGTAGCCAAGTAAGATTGTCTTCCATGAATACAGTTTCAACGGTGTATTCGTACGTGACTATGGAGGCCAATTCTGGATCCACACATCCTTCCACAGTGGGGACATAGGTTTCTAGGCGGGAGTTGATCACGGTGTGGATTTGCGAAGCGTGCCTTCTTCTTAGCACGTTTCTGCCTTGCGTCCTGAGTTCGAGCGTCTTCAAAGCCCATGACACCTTTGGTCAAGGCTCTTCTCCAACTGGAGCACTCGCAGGCCAGTGTTTCCCAATTGTCGGTGTTTATACTACATTTTTAAAGATTTGCCTTGAGAGTGTCTTTAAACCTCTTTTGTTGTCCACCGACATTACACTTTTCATTCAAAAGTTGGGAATAGAGTAGTTCATTGGAAGACAATAATCTGAAAAGCATGACCATGTGAACAACATATGTCTCATATCTTTTTAAAATATATTTTATACATATGTGTGTCTCATATCAGGCATTAACACAGAATTGTAGCGTTGGAAGGTATCCAAGGGTCATCTAGTCCAACCCCCTGCAATGAAGGAATCTCAACTAATACATGACAGATGGCCATCCAACCTCTGCTTAAAAACCTCCAAGGAAGGAGTCATTTGTTTTGCTTCTACCTGTGCTGAGTACCTAGACTGATATTAAGCATGCACAAAAAGCCATTTCCACACCATCACAACTGCCATGCATACGTAGCTTTATGTAGACATGATTCCTACCAACAAAATGTTTTACTTTTCAGGCAGGAAAGATGCCCGAGAACCTTATATACCAAATGCTCAGGTGCAAGTGAGGAAAAGGCTAGATTTACCAAAATGGCTTCAAATCACACTTTAAAAAACCTAAACCTTCAGAACATATTGAACTGCATCATCTAGTATCACCCCAGAAACTGCCTGAATAGTATTTACAGATGTGCAACATGATTGCCAGCTGTATCCCAGCATGGATAATGATCAAGCACAATTCAGGCAGATCTGTGTGTCCGGCAGAATTTTTTGCATGACTAACAGCATTCAAACAAGCAACAGTCCTGAGATGCAGAAAACTGCAGCTAAACCAAAGAAACAAATTTTCCCAGCCCCTGTGCCAGGGCCTCCATTTTCTTTGCAGTTTATCAGCTGCAGCAGGAGGATTTGCAATTATGTAATTATTTCATCAACCTAACATTCAGATAGTTGGTGAAGGGGGATATAGGGAGCCGCTGAAAATATGCAAAGCAACCCTTTGAACACAGCAAACCAGGCATGATTTCTGCAGCTAAGTGTCAACATCCCTTTCAGCTCGAATTAATTGCAACGCGCAAGTGCCCAACAAAGGCAGTCTTATGGCATCGTTCCTTGAACCCCATTTGCAACAATGACACCCCGTCAGCTCCTTCCCCCTTTTACTTTCTCCTTTTGCACCTTCACTGAGATTTTGCCCCACTCAAGACCTCCAGCAAACATCTGCCAACCTTATGTATTCATTTCCTAATGAACACCACCACTTCCTCTAAATCAGAATGTGGCAACTGAGACTGATGGGGCTTGTACAGTGGTACCTCGGGTTAAGTACTTAATTCAAACCGGAGGTCCGTACTTAACCTGAAACTGTTCTTAACCTGAAGCACCACTTTAGCTAATGGGGCCTCCTGCTGCCACCGGAGCCTGATTTCTGTTCTCAACCTGAAGCAAAGTTCTTAACCTGAAGCACTATTTCTGGGTTAGCGGAGTCTGTAACCTGAAGCGTATGTAACCTGAAGCATATGTAACCTGAGGTACACTGTAATCCAAAACATTTTGAGGGCACCAAGTTGCAGAAGGCAGGGCTAGCTCATCAACACATTCTTTTTTTGAAAAAAGCCACACTCTTTTCAACTCTAGACTCATTAAACCAGAACAGCATCTATCCCTAGTTCTTGAGCTACAAACACAAGATTCTTCTATAACAATTATGGACAGGCTCAAGATTCAGAGTCAGCTTTTTCATGCCTGCCATCCTGATAGAAGCCTCGTGTTTATTCAGACAATGAATTCCAGAGTTTTTCAGCTTGCTGGCATGTATGTACATTCAGGAAAAATAGCCACATAAACCTGTTTCAGCAAACAATCTCATGGCATCCTTTAAGATAAATGGGTTTCTTATGGCATAAGCCATGTGGCATCCATTATAGGAGCATAGAATGAACAAGATGGCAGTGGTGTAATGTCAGATACAGAATTGGTCTTCAAAAATGCCCACGTACTAAAGTTGATGCCATACATGACCCAATTGTATATGTATTTTTTAAAAAAACATTTAGAAACAAGATTTCCTCTGTTAGATTTATGAAAGTCCATGAATGTGTAATATCTAAATAAGCAGAGCATGCTTCACACAGAATCTCATAGCACTGTTTCACAGTATTTTATTTGATTCCCTGCCTCTGCATTACACTAAACTTTCATCTCTGGGTTCCTCAGCCATCTGAGGTACAAGTGGCTACCATAGGGTTACCAGACGTCCCCGTTCCCTGGGGACAGTCCCCGAATTTGCGAATAGGTCTCCGGACAAATTCCATCCCCCGAATGTCCCCGGATTTCATCTAATGTCCCCGGGAAACTCAGTGGTGGCAGTCTCAGCAGCCCGGAGCAGTTGGCTCTGGCTGGATTCAGGAGCTGCTCGGAAGTCCCCATGTGATGGTGGTGCAGGGGCTCTAAGATGCAGCTGCCAGGCTGCCTCCACCTTCCCTGATCCCAGCAACTAAGCTGTGAAGGGAGGCTTCACGCTGCCTATCAGAGCTTGCGTGCAAGCAAGAAGGGGCAGGGATCTCTCAGTTAGGCAACGGGAAGCCTCCCTTCCCAGCTGAGGGATCCCCTCCCCCTCCTGCTTGCACGCAAGTAGGAATGGGATTGGGGCTGCTCTGATGGGAAGGGAGGTATCGCGCTGCCCGAGCCTCACCGCCACTGCTGCTCTCGGCCCTCCTTCTCTGCCTTTCATGCCTGACCCACCGCACACTGCTTCTCCACCACCATCACCGAAGAACCAACAACTCAGGGGCTGCCCAGGCTCATAGAGAAAGGAGATAAAAGCCTCAAAGGAAGGGGAAAGGTGGCAGTTGAGGTCAAGGTGGCAGCCGCCCCTCTGACACTGCCATCGCTGCAACATCAATGTCCCGAACTTGTAGTAGGTATGTATTTATTTATTTTAAATGTCCCCGGATTCACTGAAAAAAATCTGGTAACCTTAGGCTACCAGCAACAGAGCTCTCTCAGTAGTGGCTCCCCCCAACTGTAAAAGGCCTCCCCTCCGCTTTTTAATGCCATTCCATTCGGTTTAGCTGCACTGGGTTTGTTAGGTTTAGATGCAATCTCCAATGGGAGCAGTACATAGCCAGTATACTACTTTAAATTACTACACCGTACAGTGGTGCCTCGCAAGACGAAATTAATCCGTTCCGTGAGTCTCTTCATCTTGCGGTTTTTTCATCTTGCGAAGCACAGCTATTAGCGGCTTAGCGGCTATTAACGGCTTAGCGGCTATTAACGACTTAGCGGCTTTAAGAAAAAGGAAAAAAACTTGCAAGAACTCGCAAGACATTTGGTCTTGCGAAGCAAGCCCATAGGGAAATTCGTCTAGCGAAGCGACGCAAAAACCGCAAAACCCTTTCGTCTTGCACATTTTTCGTTTTGCGAGGCATTCGTCTTGCGGGGCACCACTGTACTTTAATTTTGCTTTCTGAATTTGGAAATTGTGTAAGCTTTGTTGGAAATTCCCGGGTTAAATAAATAAAAGCAGTCACAAGCCTCTTCTTTTTCTTATCAACTGCCACAGATAACACAATCTTTCCTTTCTCAAGCTACAATTTATATAGCTCCGCCTGCAAATTCTAGCCACCAAAATATTTGTATGAGGACCAGGGAGACTCAAGTTCGAATGCACTCATTCATGGAGCTCCACAGGCAATTCTGAGCCAGCAATATCCACCTCTCTCTCTCTCTCTCCCCCTAATCTACATCAACAAGGTTCTTGTGAAGTGCCAGGGCAGGGTAGTGGTCAGAGCGTTTAACTAGGAGCTGGAAGACCAGGGTTCAGACCCTCACGCAGTCACAAAACTTGAGAGAGGCCCTTGAGGGAAGTCCCTCAACCTAACCAACCTCATGGGTTCTAGTTACAGGTAGGTACTATCTATTTTTTCGTAGAAAAGAAAAAGGCACACGAAAGCTCATACCAATAACAAACTTAGCTGGTCTCTAAGGTGCTACAGGAAGGAATTTTTAAAATTTTGTTTTCAACCTCATGGGGTTGTCGTGACACTAAAATGGAGCTGAGGAAGGGAGGGAGGGAGAGAAAAAAGGTGGGATGCAAATGCAGTAAGAGAGAAAAAATGGAGGTGGAAGGAAGTCAGAACAATAAGGTAACCATGTGATATCTAATCCTATCCTGAAATGAGCAAAATATGGTTCCTCATTTTATCTTTTTGAGGGTTTTTTACACAATCTAGCGGTGTATAAATTTCATGAAATAATTAAATCGAATGCAAATTTAATCAACAAAAACTAATATAATTTTAATCATAATAAATGAAAGCTCAAGACAAGCCATGCCTAGCTCTTTGATAGGGAGCCCCGCCCCAACTCCGCGAGGCCCCTCCCCTTCTCCCAAGCCCCGCCCCTCCCGGACAAGCCCCGCCCCCGGCGCCCCCTAGCAGCCACTCACGAGGGCGGTTCTTGCGGAGGGAGTCGAGGCGCGGCCGGGGGGCGGGGCCAGCGCGCTCCTCGCGACGCTCCGCGGCCTCAGCCTTTCCAGAGGCGCTGTTGCGCCGCCGCCCGGCCAGGGCCGCAGGGGCGGGGCTTCGCCTCAGCCGTTGCTCCGCGGGGGGTCCGGCTTCGCGCCCCGACGCCATGGCGCCCGGCGGCCTCGCCTCCTCTCCCTCCTCGCCGCTTCCATTCTGCAGCGGCTCCATCCGCAGCGCGGCTCCATTCGCCGCGGAAACGGCGGGCACTGCGCTTGCGCCGAACGCCTTCGCCTCCTCCCCTCTGTGAAACCTTGAGGGGTGGGAGAAGCAAACCGCCTACCAATCAGAGCTTTCCTTGCGCGGAGCGACGGGCGAAGATGTCCAATGCGGCTTTGCGAAGGCATCCAAGGGGTGGGCGCAAAAAAAGAGAGATCCAAATCCCTCCAATGAATGGCAAGGGAGAACGAATCCCGCCAATGAAAAGCCGCCGATTCAAGGAGCCAGCCCACACGCACGCAAATACAGGTACAACGGGCCTCAAGAGGCGGGCTGTGTAACGGAATCGTCGTAGCCAACCGGCTCCTCCGGAAGGGAGAGCGACGCGCCTATCCTCCACTGAGAAAGAAGGGTTGTCGACAAAAGGGCGGGGCTAGCGGACGAATGGCACGTCGGGTAGCCATGGCTACCCCGCAAGGAGAGATTTGGGGCGCGCGGGGTGGGGGTTGGTATGTTCAGATTTCAAGTGAGGAAATTGATGAAAAAGAAAATAAACATCAATGAGTGTGGGGAGAAAGCATTTGACAACGTTATCCAAGTAAAACATGCAGCAACGCTAGTTAGCGCATTCAGACGTGCACATGAGATGTGGTTTCACGTGTATTATGGTTACTTTTATATCGCGCCTTTCATGACCAATGAGCTCAAGAGCGGCATGCAGCATTGCCTCCTTCCCACTTCATCCTCACACCAGCCCTGTGAGGTAGGCTATCTTGCCACCTCAGTACCTAATGAAACACTTCCCCCTATCCATATGTACCTCTAGGGGACCTGCCCTAATGTCAAGAGGCAGGGAGTTCCAAAGGGCAGGTGCAGCTACACTGGGACTGCATTATGGAGCACTTGTAAAAGCACATACTATGCAGATCAAAAAAGCTGAACGGGCACTTGTGGGGCAGCTTCCTGTGTTCCCAGACCTTTGAGCAAAATTTATAAGAAGTGATCCCATTCCCTTATAGGAATGTTCTTGCTGATTCAAATCCTCTTTCCTTATTTAGAGAGAGAAAAATAAAAACGTGAAGGCTGACTGCTTCCCTTACCCAGACCTGCAACTTGCTTCTTCCCACGTGTGTTGGCAACAAAAGAAGGGTCTTGTGGCATTCACCTGTTGAGGGGATTGGTAAAAATATTTTGCAAGAAACCATTTCCCCAAACATTTCCGGTCTGCTAGCTTCCGGATAAATCGCCCCAAAGGACTTGAAGGATTGTGCAAAGGAGGGGGGAAATGAACTGTGGGTGCGCTTCGCAGAATTGTGTAATATAGCTTTTAGAAATATGAATTTACAAAACTATTTAAAAATAAGAGAAGGTGGAAGCAATACCTTGTGTAAATTTGCAACGTCCAGCTGGAAATAGTAATATGATTATCACATTAATTTTTTTTAAATTAATAGCTCTGTTCCTGTACTCTTAATAGTAGTCCAACACACAGGCAACTGGGACCTAAATCTTTTCCCACAGCTAGTCTTCATTCCAGGAAAACCTTTAGCGGCTTAAATTTCGGTATGTCAGCCTGCACCGTTATACACATATGTCTGCATTATTCAGCCTATATTGCTGCAGAACATTCATTTATTTCATTGGTTTCCTTTACCACACAGCCATTTTTATTGCCTGACAATGCATGTTTGCTCAGAAGCAAATCCCACAGAGTTTCAGCAGGGCTTTTTCACTGCTGTGCTCCTAATGCTGCAATCCTACACGTGCTTAGATGGCAGTACATCCCATTCATTCATATTGGGGATTATATTATATTAATTATATTATTTTGGGAAATAGGAGAAAATAGACATGAAAAGAGCTTTCCTAGGTTAGGGCTGCCATATGTCTGAGTCTTCCCGGACACATCTGCGAATTAGGCTGCAAAATGGCATCCGGGTGGAATTTTGCTGAATGGGCAAAATATCCGAGAAAACCTGGGTGTATGGCAAGTAGGGTGGTTTTTTCAGTGTTTTATATATATATATATATGAAGGCTTTAAAAATTCAGTAAAAACCCAAAAAACGTAAAAAAAAAATTTGGGGGGGGGTGTTCCAGATTTGTCCAGATTTTCACTTTGGGGAATATGGCAACCCTATGAACTAAATATCTTTTCTTGAATTAAGAGAGAGCAAGCAGACATTCTGAAATATAGTCTTGAAAATGCTTGTTGCTGCCTCACTGACAGATTTAACTCCCCTCCCATATTTCATAAATGTCCCTGCATAGATGTGCCCGTTAAGCTACTGACCCACTTACATAGATTATTGGGAATCACCACAACATTAGCTGAAACCTTCTGACTTGCTCCTTTTTCTTTTTTCCCTCCCTGACAATGCCGTTCAGTTTCCAAGAGTGCTGGTCTATCGGAGTCAGTATTTGTCTTGGAAGCCCGTTAACTGGGTCATCGTCTGGTTTTGCCACTGATAAAATTACAAAAGTGGGTCACACAATACATAATAATACCAATAATAAATGCAGGAGCAGGCTAAGAAACTGCACGTTCAACTCACAAAACACACTGAGCTGTAACTAAACAACCCAAAAAAAAAAAAAAAACCAACCCCTGCAGCCTGCTGAAATGTAACATTCAGCTTTGCATTAGAAATCCAAACTATCTTGCAAAGATACAACTGCCCAGTGTGAAACAGGAACCCCATAAAAAAGGGAAATAGTATCTAGTCTCTGTTCGATGATTTTCATCATTCTCCAACTTCCTACTCAGAAATGTAGAATGTTGCTTTAAAATGTATTAAAAGTTTATTGCTGATTTTTACTTTGTTTTGAATGATTGTTTTTAACTGTTTTCACTGGTAATTTTGTTTTATTCTCTTTGTAAACCGTTTGAGGTTTTTGTTTTACAATCGAGCAGTGTATAAATTTTATTCAATAAATTCACAGCTAGCATCATTGCCCCACTTCTGGAAAAGACAGTCCTGGAGTCTGCCACATCCCTTCTCAATTACACCGCTGGGCCTTAAAAGTTCTACAGAGAATGCATTGCCTGGTAAAATCTCAGATATAAACTGAAATAAAAGACGGCTGAGTAAATTGAGGGCAGGACTTTTGTGCCCTTCAGAGTTCCTTGTGTCTCACTAAAGGACTTTATGGAAATGCTGGTGGTCAACAAAAGAGGTTTAAAGACTCTCAAGTCAAGGCAAATCTTTAAAAAATGTAGTATAAACACCAACAACTTGGAAACTCTGGCCTGCAAGCGCTCCAATTGGAGAACAGCCTTTACCATGGGCTTTGAAGACACTCGAACTCAGGACGAAAGGGAGAAACGTTCTAAGAGGAAGACACATTTGGCAAACCCTCACCGTGATCAACTCCTGCCCAGAAACCCATGTCCCCACTGTGGAAGGACGTGTGGATCCAGAATTGACCTCCACAGTCACTTACAGGCACTGTTAAGACTGTTCATGGAAGACAATCTTGCTCGGCTACGAGTGATCACCAAAGAAGAAAAGCAAAAGCAAAATTGATGTTAACCGGTTACCTTTATTGTATAGTTTGAGCCTTTCTGTACACTGCTTAGAGAATAGGGTGTTAAATGGTATACAGCGGTACCTCAGGTTACAGATGCTTTAGGTTACAGACTCCGCTAACCCAGAAATATTACCTCGGGTTAAGAACTTTGCTTCAGGATGAGAACAGAAATCGCGCAGCGGGAGGCCCCATTAGCTAAAGTGGTGCTTCAGGTTAAGAACAGTTTCAGGTTAAGAACGGAGTTCCGGAACGAATTAAGTACTTAACCTGAGGTACCACTGTATAGTTACAGGTAGGTAGCCATGTTGGTCTGCCATAGTCGAAACAAAATAAAAAAAAATCCTTCCAGTAGCACCTTAGAGACCAACTAAGTTTGTTATTGGTATGAGCTTTTGCGTACATGCACACTTCTTCAGATAAATGGTATATAAATTGTTGAAATAAATGAGTGAACGCTTGTGGGAACAGCAGGAGTGGATTCAGGACTTGGTTCTGGTACTGATCAGATTCCCAAGCTGAGCATCTGTTCAATGGCATCCTTTTTCTCAGCTCTTAGGATCCGGCCATCTGGCAGAGCCACCATTTTGTAACCAGCTCTGGCTAATGGACCTTAGGGGTCTAGTAAAAAATAAATTAAAAAATTCGCAAGATCTCTCAAGTATGAAGTTGTGGCAGAGACAATACGAATAGGCCTGACCCGGTATGAGGCAGCTATTTTCCTAGGTCTTGGCCTAGACTTTTTAGGCTTTGCCCTCGGGTGGGAAGAGCATTGCGCCCGGGACAGGGAAATGGGAGTCAAACAGACACTCAAGGAATAATTTCAGAGAAAGAGCTTTATTTCCACCATCCGGGCTGGTAGAAGGAGCAAGCGTGATAACTCACAAGCTTAGCACAAGTTCACAGCCATTTGCACAGAGCATATATTCCCCTCCAGTTCCCTCCCCTTTCTCCTCCTCCCCAGGAGCCCTGCCCCATGATGAGTTTCCTGAGCATGAACAGAAAGCTCCTGTCTTTGGGACTCTTGGCGCCCTTCCCAGGAAAGGGGGATGAGAAGCCAAGGGGGTGGACGAGCCTTGCGGTTGAGCGTGTCCAAGATGTGTTGCAACTGGATAAGACCCAGTTCCCAGGCTTGCTGGATAAGACCCAGTTCCCAGGCTGGCATTGACAGAGCCTATTCATTAGCCTTTTTGAAGCTCTCTCGTACTGATAAAAGTTACATTTTGCCTGTGCAAAAGAAAGCAGAGAAGAGCTGAAGCTGCTGTGGATTTTTAGAAGAGAGAAAGGGAATTTTGGACAGTTTTGAGGCCTGAGGTGATTTCGGGGTGACTTCACAGACAGGATTTTGGTATCCTGTCCCTTCACCACTACGGAAGATTAATTGCATTTTTAAGAAGGCATCTGGTGCAGTCCAAAACCATCAGAAGGGCAGCTCCGTTGACATCATCTGGCCCAGGAATCTTCTGGAAAGACTTCTCATCGAATGCTACCTGCAAAAAGAGTTAGGATGGAATTGCTCATGACTTGCTTACAAGCCTTTTCCTGGGAAAAGCAGAAATCCAACCGGACGAAAAATTCAGAGAAGAACATTTCTTTGCAACTGCCTCCTCGGGAAGAATTCCAAAAGCACGCAGAGAGAAGGAGACACTCTTATTTATTTTATTAACAAAAAGTCTTAGTAGAACAAAAGACCTCTAAGCAATTTAACAAGGCAGGCTAAAATATTCATTTAAAATGCCAACAGAAAAGGAATCATTAAAAAGAAGCAACATAAAAAACAAATACAAAATAAAATCAGTGATTAAAAGAAAACACCAATTATACCTACTAAAATGTCAAGCCTGGGTAGGCATCCTAGAATAGGCTTTTAGCAGACATTAAAAGCAGTACGGTGAAGGCACTTGCCTAATATCAATGGGCGGGGAGTTCCAAAGGGTAGGCTCTGCCACACCGAAGGACCGATTTCTTGCCTGCAAGAAACTAATCTTATGTAGCACTCATAGAAGTGGCAGTTCTGCAGATCTAAGCAGTCAAGCGGGCACATATTCTGCTGCAAGCTAGAATCGAGGCCCTGAATGACAGGGCCACGCCAGCGTCCCATATTTCAGTTTGGTATTGCGAGAGGTATTTTGTGTTTTTCATTTTGTGCTTTCGTGCTGCAAACCGCCCTGTGCTCTTTGGATGAAGGGCAATAAGTTTAATAAATAATAATTGTTAAGTTGTGGGTGAACATACCAGACGACACAGCTGTTCTTCAGACAGCTCTTGTTTATTCACAGGCCAGGCCAGAACCGAACTGAAGGGTTCAGCCAACCTGCTTATATAGAGCTCAACTACAAGCAACAGTAACAACTTTCTGTAACTATCCAATCACTGAACGTCATTTTCAATTCCTTATTTGCATATGTGGACCTGAGTGAAAACTATCTACAGTATCCCCCTGCTGGCCCAGGGTGAGAAGTTCAGTACATAATAATAATGGGACTCCCCTCGGCCCCAGAAGGCTTGATAAGATTTCCAGATCAGGATGGCCCCTCCATCTCAAACTGCACCCTTGCTTTCTTCAGTTCAGTAAATACTGAATTTCCCCAATTTGGACATATGCATCCTGGGGCCCTGTCCATTGCTGGTGGTGGTGGGCTGTGTGTGGAATGCATCAGTGCACCAAGATGGGGTCACGAAGCTGCCAAAAAAAGCTTTCAGCTAATTTTTGTTTTTTTAAATTACCATGAGCAAGTGGAACAAACAGCATTTAAACGAACAAGTGGGAGAGGGGGCCAGTAAGAGGAATGGTGGTGGTATCTGGCTGCCTTGGGAGACGACAGAAGAATGCTCCTTTAGCGGTGAAGTCAAACCGCAGGAGAGTTGCAGCGCCTGCGTTTGCTGCCGATATGGGAGAGGACAGATGAAGGCGTCCGGTTGTGCTGCTTCAGGTGCACCAGGGGGGATGGCGAGGCAGGATTTTTAAAAATGGTACAGTCATACCTCATGTTAAGTTTGCTTCATGTTACGTTTTTTCAGGTTGCGTCCCGCGGCCACCCGGAAGTACCAGAAAGGGTTATTTCCGGGTTTCGCCGCTCGCACAAAAGCACTAAATCGCACTCTGCGCATGTGCACAAGCGCCAAATCACGCTGTGCACCTGCACAGATACAGCGCTTCAGGTTGCGGGCTTTTCGTGTTGTGAACGGGCCTCCGGAACAGATCCCATTTGCAACCAGAGGTACCACTGTACAATCTATTTTTTCGTAGAAAAGAAAAAGGCAGGCCTGATAAATAAGAAAGAATAGGCCGTTTCTAGGAAGGGGGAAAGAGTGCAGTTGTGGCAACCATTTTGAAAAAAATATTCAAAGTGCTGCTGTTAGCTTACTTTGCCCAATTATGTGCCCACTGCTCCACTTTGATCTGTGGAACGGGAATTTTTATGAGTGCCACGGGTTCGTCCCATACTTTTAGCCTTTTAGTACGGCAGCACCTTCCTTCTGTACCTCCCTGCCTATTAATGTCGGCAGGTGCCTTCACTGTACACACACACAAACTGTATTATTTGTTACTATTATTGAATGCTTTATACCATTTTTTACAAACTGCTTTAGAGTAGGGCTGGGCGGTATCCGGTTTCCAACATCGTGATATATCATTAGCTAAAAGCTGTGATACACCAATATACCACAATGTCCGAAATAAGGATGGAGCTACGTAGAGGCATTGGCTGGTTTCACAGTCTCTCCCACATTGTGATTTTGGGATAGCAAACGTACAGCTAGACATCATGATTCGCAAAATATTGCCAGGTCAAAAATTATGAAACCACCAGAAGGCGGAAAATGTGAAAACAACGAGAAGAGGCAGGACTGAAGATTTGGAGATATGCTTCAGAGGTCCAGACTGTGGGGAGCCCGGAAAAATTAATAATTATAATTTGGGTTACAATTTGGTCTTTTTAAAATTTTAGTTTCTTGTTTTTAATTGGATTATGATGTGGATATGTTGATTGGTTGTTTTTATTGGAAAATCAATAAAAATGATTTTTTAAAAAATGAAACCAATAGCGTGGTATGGACTTGAAACCAGGTTTGGATGATATTATCAATGCATCGCCCAGTCCTACTTCAGAGGATTTTTTAATCAAGCGGTACATTAATTATTGCAAGATAAAAAATGCATTATGGCTGCCTCGCTTCTTCTCACTGATTTTGCTTGCTGCTCTGCAGAGTCAGAGCATAGCCACCCTGGCTAGTGGCCATCAATGGCCCTCTCCCCCTTCATGAATTTGCCAACTACTCTTGTAAGGTAAAGGGTAAAGGGAACCCTGACCATCAGGTCCAGTCGTGGCCAACTCTGCGGTTGTGGCTCTCATTTCGCTTTATTGGCCAAGGGAGCTGGCGTACAGCTTCCGGGTCATGTGGCCAGCATGACTAAGCCACTTTTGGCGAACCAGAGCACTGCACAGAAACGCCATTTACCTTCCCGCCAGAGTGGTACCTATTTATCTACTTGCACTTTGACGTGCTTTCGAACTGCTAGGTTGGCAGGAGCAGGGACCGAGCAACGGGAGCTCACCCCGTCGCAGGGATACGAACCACTGACCTTCTGATCGGCAAGTCCTAGGCTCTGTGGTTTAACCCACAGCGCCACCCAACTACTCTTGTAAAGCCACCCATATCAGGGGCCACCACTGGGAGAAGGTTACACGTGCTCCATCAAGAGAAGCCCTATTCTCTTAAGAGGTATGCCAGGGCAGAGCAGAGGAAGCGTGCAGGAAGGCAACTGGTGAACGGCGAATAATTGCCGTGAGCATCGCGCGACGCCCGTGGGGGAAGTAGATTCAAACAGAAGCAAAACTCTGCGTGGGAGTGTGTTTGCATAGAATGCAAGGGGAGGGGCGACCTGTCGGGGGTAGAACCATCCCCCAAATTGGGTCACACCTGTTGCTCTGTCTCTTGCCTTTGTACAGTAGGTAACAGAGCCACTCGCAAGGCGGAGATATCTATTCACACGCAGACCTTCCCCCATCAATTCTCGATCCAAAGGCATTATTATTCCAGTTCAAGGAGACATTCCAGACATGAAAGAGCATTCAACGAGGGTACAGAAGAGGGTCAACAGTCTTTATGGGTCACATAAAGAGGTCCTGGGGGTCGTATTTGGCCTAGGAGTCAACTCTTGATATAGAGGCACTGAGTGAGGAGGGATGACGATCTTAACGCTTGCCCGGGAACAAATCGATCTATTTGGATGGCCAGGAATTCTTCTACTTTTCTCGCCTCCCCCCCCCCCCGATTCCTATTTCTTCTTGTAAAGTGCAAAAACCACCACTGCCACTACCACGGCACACCCTGCGAGGAGCCACGGATAACTGCGTGAAGTCAATGGTGCATCGCCTCTTTCGCTGCGGGGGGAATCCCTCGCACTTTCGGAGCGGGGCCTGGTGCTTTTGACCGGCCGCTGCCTGTCCTCCGAGTCGGGCGAGGCACCCGGGGATCGTTCGCCAGGGCTGCCCGGCAAACCAGGGGCTCCTTCAAGATCCACGCTAGGGCTCTCCTCCATTTTGAAGGTGAAGGTTCGGATGGAACCATCGCCGTCCTGGTGGTTGCCGCGTGAAAGCAGACAGGAAGCGTCGCGGGCTCTATCACTGCCCGGAACAGCGACGTCGGCTGGACCAGAACGTCTGTCTTCGGATGAGCTGGGATTGCTGATCATCAAAGGGTCGCTGCCCTCAGAGGAATCGCTAATGCAAAGCCTGTCTGACCTCCCTGAATACGCAGGATTTGTCTCTTTTTCACTCAGCAGCTGATCAGGCGATCCTGCTGCATTTACACTCTGTACTGAATGCAGAACGCCCGGTTTGCAGGGTTCGTCGTCGTCGTGATTGGTAGAAAAGACATCGTGATCTCTGGGACGGTGAAAGACTTTGTTCGTACTCGGCCTTGAATCTCCACTCACAGCAGAGGGCTGGGTCACCTGCAGGAGAGCAGACAATAGGTAAGAAAAACCCACCTACGCACTTCTTTGCCTGCCTTCCTCCCTCCCTCCAACCCCCCTCCCCCAACAATTCACCCTTCAGTACTTATCCCACAAGAGTTTTGGGATTCCATAATTCCTGCATTGCAGGGGTTCGGAGTAGAGGGCTCCAGCCCAGGTCCCTTGCAACTCTCTGATTCCATGCATTCAGATGCGGAGCACAGGATTTGTAGCACATGGCTGGGACAGTTCAATCAGATTAATAATAATACAGTGGTACCTCGGGTTAAGAACTTAATTCATTCCGGAGGTCCGTTCTTAACCTGAAACTGTTCTTAACCTGAGGTACCAGAGGCCTCCCACTGCCGCTGCCGCCACGTGATTTGTGTTCTCACTCTGAAGCAAAGTTCTTAACCTGAGGTACTATTTCTGGGTTAGCAGAGTCTGAAGTGTCTATAACCCAAGGTACCACTGTAACAACAATAATAATAATGTGCAATCCCTGGCTTATTATTATTAGAGAACAACAACAACCAGACTTTTAGAAGACATCTGAAGGCAGCCCTCTTTAGGGAAGCTTTCAATGTTTGATGCATTACTGTATTTTAATATTCTGTTGGAAGCCGCCCAGAGTGGCTGGGGAAGCCCAGCCAGATGGGTGGGGTATAAATAATTTTGTTGTTGTTGTTGTTGTTCAGTGGAAGCATCTGAGATAGCAGGGCCTCTAGAGCAGCGGGAGTCAACAGGATGCCCTCCAGGTATTTTTTGAAGCTGCCACTAGTGCAGAACACCAGGGCCAGACGGCATGCGGGAGCAGATTACTGGCAACATGTTACTCTGCTGCTAGGAGAGCTGTACTGGTTGCAAATTTGCTAGTGGGCCAGGTTCAAGGCGAATCCACAAATTCACAAACAACCCAGGCCCCAAAGTGCCTTCAGGACTGTCCGATTCCTTATGCTCCACCTACCTACACCAGGGGTAGGCAACCTAAGGCCCGGGGGCCAGATGCGGCTCAATCGCCTTCTAAATCTGGCCTGCACACGGTCCAGCAATCAGCGTGTTTTTACATGAGTAGAATTTGTCCTTTTGTTTAAAACCCATCTCTGGGTTATATGTGGGGCATAGGATTCCGTTCATTTTTATTTTTATTTTTCAAAGTATAGTCTGGCCCACCACTTGGTCTGAGCGACGGTGGACCGGCCCCCTGCTGAAAAAGGTTGCTGACCCCTGACCTACACCACCGAGCTCCTCTGATGGGGTGTGATGGCCTGGGAGTCTGATTCAGAGGCTGAACCGGAGGAATCCCAGCCTGCACAGGAGTCCCCACTTCCAAGGCTGGCTGAGCTGGGGCAGGGGCTTGAGCCTGAAGGGTCCTCACCTGTGCTGGATCCTCAGGAGCAGACACCAGATGAATCCACTCTTGCTCCGGAGGTGATCAAGGACCCATTGCCTGCAGTGCTCATCTCCCAGCCCTGTCAGGGGAAGGTGAGGTTGCCTCTGGGTCCAGTAACCCTCCAGCCTCTCCTGAGCTGCAGAGGCTCAGGGCAGAGAGACGGAGGGAACTAAGTGCTCTCAGGAGGAGTGCTCACCTTAAGGCCAGGAGAGGAGAGTCGCCTGTGGGCCGGGACCGCCCTAGGCCTCAGAGGAGATAAAGGCCAGTCAGCCCAGCCCCAGGTTGCGGGAGCAACATCGTTGGTTACCTGTTCCTAGCGGCACCCTGTCCTGATTTCTGCCAGAGTTCCTGACCTCACTCCCTACCTTGGACCCCGCTTCAGCCTCGGACCACGCCGCACGGTAACCTCCCGGGACCAGCACATGGGGTGCTTTTGGTGGCTCCCTACGCCCCTGAGATCTGCTTGGCCTTCCCTAGGGGATCAGGTGCCCAGTGATGAGGACAGGTTGTTGACAGGTGAGCTGCTGTTGGTCAGAGCAGACTAGGTGCTCAAATGGGGCGATAGGCTCCTCATTTCCCAATTTCCTCAGCCTTTCCCTTTTTGTTCCCCGTGACCGGCTGCAACGCCGCCGCAAGCTCCGCACCCCCAGAAACGTGGACCAGCTTACCTCCTCTGGTGCCACCTTGTAGGCGGCTGTGTCAGTCAAACCCCCACTATGATTGGGAGTTTTAGACGCATCGCTTGGAGCGGCCGAACGCCAGGGAGGCGAGTTAGGTGGGATCACGTCGGTGAAGGAGGAACCGTCGAAGTTGGAAGGCGGAGGTCGACTTTGCCGTAAAGGTGTAGTGCTGGGCGTGGAGTGAGTCTGTCCTCTGTTTGAAGGGCTACTGAGGAACTGGGAGCTGCCAGACGGAGGGCTGTCAAGAAATTCTGCATTTGAAGGGAGGGCGGCAGCAACCTTCACAGGAATGCGGGGACCTGCATGGGAACAACGCATGCAATTATTCATCAGCACATGGGATGGTGCCCATCAGGGTGGATAAAAACCAATGATTTTTTTTAAAATAAAAAATTTAAAAAATCAGATTTTTGGGGTTTAAATTGGATTTTTAAAATAACATGCTTTGGGAGGAAAAATCTTTCTATAGATGGTTTTCTATTTAAATTACATTGCAGTTGGAAGGAAATAAGGATTTGTTTTATGTTTTTCATGTGTGCTAAAACTCAGTCTGTTTAAAACAAACAAAAAACACAAAAAACCCCTCCGTTTAACCAAGTCAGTTAACAAACATGGATACATATGCTATTGTTTTAGTTAAATTGTTTAAATTGTTATTAAGGAAATGATTATTTTCCTCCTTCCAATAAAGTACAGCAGAAAGTTGTCCAAATATAAAAAGTTAACTTATGAAACCTCACTATAATTTCATAATTATCAGTCTATGTATTTCTAATAGTATAACCAAATCAGTAATTTTTGATATAACTGTAAAAACTACTCTGAAAATTTATTATTCCAAAAATGAAACCTTCATCTGGTTGTAAATATTAAGATTATACCAGCAAGAATGAGTCTTTCAGTAAAAAAATAATGATGTAAATAAAATCTCACTGTCTAGTGATTTAAATCGATTTGATTGAAATCAAATCCACCATGGTGCACATGCTATGTTTTATATGCGCAGGAAGAGCAAGTAGCCATGTGGCTTTAGACACAGAATTTGGCTCCCGGGCACCTGTGCTTTCATTGAGGAGAAGCACGCACCAAACCTCCTGTCAAGTTTATAGTCCTCATGGTTGGGAAGACAGGACTGAGAGTGCGGCTGAAATCCTAGAATCGATGCTGATCGAGGTGGTTTCGAACAGTCAAGACAGCAGAGCTTAAGAACTTTAAAACACTGGTTCCCCCACCCAACAACTAGGGAAAAGAACAGAAAACCATGCAAAAAAGGAGGCTGTGTAAATTGTCCTGGACGCGGGTGGCGCTGTGGTGTAAATCCACCCCCATCGTCTAGCCCCGACACTGAGGTCCAGCGCCAAGGGCTTCTGGCAGTTCCCTCACTACGAGAAGCAAAGCTACAGGGAACCAGGCAGAGGGCCTTCTCAGTGGTGGCACCCGCCCTGTGGAACGCCCTTCCATCAGATGTCAAAGAAATAAACAACTATCTGACATTTAGAAAACATCTGAAGACAGCCCTGTTTAGGGAAGTTTTTAATGACTGATGTTTTAATGTATTTTTAATATTCGGTTGGAAGCTGCCCACAGTGGCTGGGGAAACCCAGCCAGATGGGCAGGGTATGTATGTATGTATGTATGTATGTATGTATAGATAATTATTATTATTATTATTATTGCCACATGGGACTCAGACCTGTTGAATGGTTTCTTTCAATTTTAGGTTTCATTATTGTTTCACAAGATGTGTATCTCTTTAAAGGGCCAGAGCAAATAACATGACCTAGTTTTACAGCTGTGAAGCAGTATAGTAGCTGCTGTTATGTTAATTAACCTGTTGGGTATAGTATATACCCAGAGCAGCATGTAGCTCTCTCAGTACCCTGGCGGATGGGTCACGCTTATTGATATATTGTAATTTAGTGTAAAAGGAGTTTTTGCTTTTGTTACTGAAATCTAGCAAAAGTTATTTTGCGTTCCTTGAACGTGGGGTCTCCCCAGCATGCTTTCTGCAGCGCAACTGATCTGCAAAATAACCAACAAAACCGGGCCACGTCCTTACCTCTTCCCGGGCCATTTCCAGGCAGGCGGTCTGTTGGGCTCGCTCCAAACCCCACTGGGGCAGAGGGGGCGCGTCCATCTCCTTTCTCCTGGCGCCCCAGGCCTACTCCCTGCTCTGCATCGAACTGCCTTTGCAGGAGGAGAGGGCTGCCTACGTCCTCTGGACCGTCCAGCACATCCTCGTTGTGATAGCCCCGCAAGGCCTGGATGTTCTGCTCCCGCAGGGATGCCTTGCCTTCATGCCCCGAAGCCAGCGGGGAGCTGCTGTCAGGAGAGGAGTAGTAATCTTCCACTGGCTGGTTCCCAGGTGTTCCGGGATCAGGAGAGGCAGCCAGCCCTGGCAAAACAGCACTGTCGATGGGATGGTTCCTGTTCCCAAAATAGCCGTTCTTCACGCAAACAGGGCGGGGCTGGCGGCCGTCCCACTTCTGCACCGAAGGACCCGCGTCTGGCCTTGAGGATGCTAGTGTGTTGCTTGGCAAAACCTCCCCAGGCGCCTCTCCAAGGCAGCCTCGGCTCGGAATGGCCTGGGCATCCTCAGCAGGAGCAGCTACAACATTGCCTCTGGTCTGAAAAGAACAAATCATAGACTCATGGAATTGTACAGTTAGAAGGGAACCCCAAAGGTCTTCTAGCCCGGCCCCTCGCAATGGAGGGATCTGTTGGGATACTGCCAGGAGACGGGGGCATTTGGCAGGCCCCCCAAGCTTGCTCCAGCCACTGGCCGGCAGCCGGACGATCTCCGGTACAGCATCAATCAGCGACTTGAGCCTCAGTAGCCTTCTGAAGCTACCGAGCACGCTAATTAGAATGAGTAAATCTCCACAACAGAAGTGGCGGACAGAGATGTGTGTAAGCATAAGCGTTTATTCAGCATAGTTCAGGAACAAAGGATAAAACACGTCTGCTTCCCTTCATGTCCAGCAAAACAGCAGGAACACAAAAGCTACCATAGTTTTCGCTCTATTAGACACACCGGACGATTGGACGCACCTAGTTTTTAGGGGAGGAAAACAAGAAATAAGAAAGGGAATAAGAGGGAGCACTCCTCCATCTTCGCTCACGAGGCTTTGCAGGGCTAACCCTGAAGCCAGAAGAGCAAGCAGGATCGGTGCAAGCCTACTGGCTTTCCTCCCGCAAGAGCCGCATGCTCTTCAAAGGGAGCATGGCTCCTGGGGGCTTTTCCCGCAAAAGCCAGGGATAGCCGCATGACGCCTCCGCAGGGGAGCGGGATGAAGGCTCCCCGCTCCCCTGCGGAGACTTCATCCCGTACAGCTTCCGAGTCATGTGGCCAGCATGAGTAAGGCGCTTCTGGTGAACCAGAGCCGTGCACAGAAATGCCGTTTACCTTCCCGCCGGAGTGGGTTAAACCAAAGAGCCTAGCACTTGCCGATCAGAAGGTCGGCGGTTCGAACCCCCGCAACGGGGTGAGCTCCCATTGCTCGGTCCCTGCTCCTGCCAACCTAGCAGTTTGAAAGCACGTCAAAGTACAAGTAGATAAATAGGTACCACTCCAGCAGGAAGGTAAACGGCATTTCCATGTGCTGCTCTGGTTTGCCAGAAGCGGCTTAGTCATGCTGGCCACATAACCTGTACGCTGTACACCGGCTCCCTCGGCCAATAAAGCAAGATGAGCGCCACAACGCCCAGAGTTGGTCATGACTGGACCTAATGGTCAGGGGTCCCTTTACCTTTACCTTTAAAGGACAGTTGTAAAAACTTAAAAACACTAGCAGGTCTGAAGTAACTCCTACAGTGTAGATAAGATGTGAGAAGATAAAATACGCGAGTGGGTTTAATAAAGGATACCATCTGAAGTCACAAGCTTGGCAGAGCAAAAAGATGTACCGTATTTTTCGCTCTATAAGACACACTTTTCCCTCCTAAAAGGAAGGGGAAATGTGTGTGCGTCTTACGGAGCGAATGCAGGCTGTGCAGCTATCCCAGAAGCCAGAACAACAAGAGGGATCGCTGCTTTCACTGCGCTGCGATCCCTCTTGCTGTTCTGGCTTCTGAGGTTCAGAATATTTTTTTTCTTGTTTTCCTCCTCCAGAAACTAGGTGTCTTATGGTCTGGTGCGTCTTATAGAGCGAAAAATACGGTGTATGTTGTTTAAAGTATGAGAAGAAAGAATATGTAAAGAAAATAATAAAAAATTATGGGGTGGGGAAGACAGTGGTGGTGGTCTCTCCTTCTTTGGAAGTTTTTGAGCAGAGGTTGGATGGCCATCTGCCAGGGATGCTATAGTTGAGATTCCTGCACTGCAGGGGTTGGACTAGATGACCTTTGGGTCCCTTCTAACTCTACGATTCTATGAAAGGCAAGGGAAGAGCAACCAATCTTAGGCTTTACCTCAGGGCTCCGAGGGAGACGTTCAGTTTCTTGAACAGGAGTGCTGTAATCAGGCATGTCTTCAGAGGCTGCATTAGTGGCGAAGTGGGATGGGTCTGAGACGCCTGTGGGCAACGGGGGCTGGACTCCACCACAGACTGGCAGGGGCACGTCAGAAGAGGGTGGGCTGGGCTTCACGGCTGGCACCTGGCAGCTATTCACCACAGCTGGTGAGGCAGCAACTGCCGGCACATTCCTTCGAGGGGCTGGAGAAGGAAGACACACCAGCAGCACAGAGGTTAATTTCTTTTTCCTTTCTTTCCAAATAGCGATTACTGAATTTTAATAGCAAACAGGATTTTAAAATAAAATAGAAAGAAAGAAAGAAGAGAAAAGTTGTCACAGTTGCCAATAAGGAATTACAGTGAAGAAGAAGAAGAAGAAGAAGAAGAAGAAGAAGAAGAGGAGGAGGAGTTTGGATTTGATATCCCGCCTTTCACTCCCCTTCAGGAGTCTCAAAGTGGCTAACAATCTCCTTTCCCTTCCTCCCCCACAACACTCTGTGAGGTGAGTGGGGCTGAGAGACTTCACAGAAGTGTGACTGGCCCAAGGTCACCCAGCAGCTGCATGTGGAGGAGCGGGGAAGCAAACCCAGTTCACCAGATTACGAGACTACCGCTCTTAACCACTACACCACACTGGCTCTCAGTGGTACCTCAGGTTAAGAACTTAATTCATTCCGGAGGTCCATTCTTAACCTGAGGTACCACTTTAGCTAATGGGGCCTCCCGCTGCCGCCACACGATTTCTGTTCTCATCCTGAAGCAAAGTTCTTAACCCAAGGTACTATTTCTGGGTTAGCGGAGTCTGTAACCTGAAGCGTCTGTAACCTGAAGCGTTTGTAACCCAAGGTACCACTGTATAGGGTACAGCTATGTGATTTACAGAGTCAATAATAAAACTGAAAACTGATTCATGCCCCCACCCAACTCATGTTTATGAGGAAAAGGATGTGTGGTTTATTATTACACGGGGTTCTATGGTCTAGACTCTAAATCAAAACAACTGCAATTTTTTTGCCCCCGAAAAAGAAGACCACTGGTTTACACATTCATTCATTTGGATTATATACTGCCCTTTTGCAAAGCTGACAACCTCCATTATTGCTCTTAAGAAGCAAAATAATAATAATAATAATAATAATAATAAATTAAATGCAAAAGGCGGAAGGGCAACTTACGGAGCCGCCAACGATCGTAAACTTCTCTGATTTCATTTGCCAGCTCGCTTTGGTTCTGGTCCTCGAGAGCGTTGATGAGGAGCGTCACCCAGCCCCTCCTCGTCCGGAGGTGCTGAAACAGTTCCCACACAGTCAGGTCATTCCCTCGCATTAAGCATTCACTTTTAATTTCTTGCTGCGGAAATGGGGACATGAAAATGCAAAGCTCAGGAATGAGGGGGTGGGGGGAGAAAGAGAGACAGAACAGCATCACCGAAGCCTTGGGAAGGTTTAAAATTGGGATTCCCATGGCAACATGCTAGCAAGTCCCCAGCTTGGTCTCCAGCCAGCATCTCCAGACCAGAGCTCTCAACGTGGAGTTGGATGGATGCATGTGAGAAGTGCTGTTCTGGATCCGGCCAAAGGCCCATACAGCCCAGTATCCTGTTCTCACAGTGGCCAGGCGGATGCCTTTGGAAAGCCCAAACGTCAGACCCGAGGGCGACAGCAACCGGTATCCAGGAGGCAAATTGCTTCCGACACAGTCGCTATTGCTAGCTTCCTCCTCCATGAATCTGTCTAAGCCTCTTTGAAAGCCGTCCAAGTTGTGGCCGTCGCTATGTCTCAGAAAGCCACAGGAATGGTTTAGACATGCCTGTCCCACGGTTAAGAAAAACCCTCCCACAATTAACTGTCAAATAGCTACGGTAATAATGAGAATCACGGGTTTGCAACGTAATTTGGGTGCCTGCATAAGCACAGACACACCTGCTACCTTGCAATACCTAGAACAACTTTCCAACTGCTTGGAAACAAGTCTGTGCTGCTGATGGGGAAGCCTGAGCTGAACAGAATGAAAAGGTAATGTATCAATACATCACACGGGACTGGTTTGAGGGCTAGAGCACGATGGCGCCTTCACCCAGTGGCATATCGCAAGTGGAGGGTGAAACCTCCACCACTCATGAGTTTCTCTGCCACCAGTGCCCAGCTGTGGAGACAGAGTGTTGCCGTCATGGGTTACAAGCCCAGGTATGTATTTTAGGGCACTGTCCTGTGAAGTATTCTCTACATTTCCCCCATGCTTTTTAAAACTCTTGTCTAGTGTGATCTCTAATTGCCTCTGTTAATCTAGCCAGTTCAATATACTCTAAAAGTTTATCTTGCCATTTCTTTTTGGTTGGCAGTTCCTTTTTTCCAGTTTTTAGCAATTAGGATCCTTGCTGCTCCTGTGGCATAGAGGAATATTTTCTGATCCTCTCTTGCTATACCTGTGCCCGTTTTTTTTAAATATTTTTTATTGCTTTTTAGAAATACAGAAATACAGAAAAAAGAATAAAGAGTGGTTATAAGAAGGTAAAGTAGAAAAATAACAAATTTCCATATTCTTTTCCCATCTAATCTATAGGACTTCCCCACATCCTCCGAACCCTGCGTTCTCTGTCTTATAAAGCATCAGCAATTTGTTAACTTATTTCAAAACTTATTGTAACTTCCATTTTATCATGTTCCCTATTTTCAATTTTACTGTAACTCAATTCTTATATGTTTTATATTAAACACAATAAAGTTGTTTCATTATTTTACCTCTGAATTCTTGTGTCTTAATTTTCATTTCATTAACTTACATTTGCTGAAGCTAGAATTTCCTGAAAGGTGCATTTTTTAACATTCATACAGCTTATAGTGTTTTTTCAAATAGTCCTTAAACTTTTCCCAGTCCTCCTCAATTGTTTCTTCTCCCGCGTCTCGGATTCTGCCAGTCATTTCAGCCAATTCCATATAGTCCATCAACTGCGATTGCCATTCCTCCAGCGTGGGTAAATCTTGTGTCTTCCAATATTTTGCAATCAGGATCCTTGCTGCTGTGGTAGCATACATGAAAAAGGTTCTGTCCTTCTTAAGCACTCTCTGGTCCACCATGCCCAGAAGGAAGGCCTCTGGTTTCTTAGGTAAGGTAAATCTCAGTACCTTTTTTAGTTCATTATGGATCATTTCCCAGAAGGCCTTCACTTTCGGGCAGGTCCACCAAAGATGAAAGAATGTCCCTTCCGCCTCTCTACATTTCCAACATTTATTGTCAGACAGATGGTATATCTTAGCTAGCTTGACTGGGGTCATGTACCACCGGTATACCATTTTCATAATATTTTCCTTCAGGGCAGTGCATGCCGTAAATTTCAAACCGGTGTTCCATAACCTTTCCCAGTCTACAAACATAATGTTGTGCCCCACATCCTGCGCCCATTTTATCATGGCGGATTTGACTGTCTCATCCTGTGTATTCCACTTAAGCAGCAAATTATACATTCTCGAAAGTAGTTTACTTTTTGGCTCTAACAATTCAGTCTCTAGTTTCGATTTTTCCACCTGGAATCCAACTTTTTTATCTATTTTAAATACCTCTTGAATTTGCGCATAGTGCAGCCAGTCTCGTACCTTAGTTTTCAATTTCTCCAAACTTAACAACCTCCAATTGTCTCCAATTTTTTCAATTATTTCCCAATATTTAGGCCAATGGGCCTCCATGTTAAGTCTCTTACGTGCCTTGGCCTCCACCGGTGAGAGCCACCTCGGAGTCTTACTCTCCAATAAGTCTTTGTATTTTATCCAGACCCTCCAAATTGCTCTTCTGACAATATGGTTTTTAAACAATTTGTGCACTTTAACCTTGTCATACCACAAATATGCATGCCACCCAAACGCATTGTCAAACCCTTCCAGATCTAGGACGTCAGTGTTCTCCAATAAAATCCAATCATTCAACCAGCAGAAGGCTGCAGATTCGTAATATAGCCTCAAGTCTGGCAGGGCAAATCCCCCTCTTTCTTTCGCATCAGTTAATATTTTAAACTTTATTCGGGGCTTTTTGCCCTGCCAAACAAACTTAGAAATATCCTTCTGCCACTTTCCAAAACATTCCACCTTGTCCACGATCTGTAGAGCCTGAAACAAAAATAACATTTTCGGCAATACATTCATCTTTACAGCGGCTATTCGGCCTAACAAGGAAAGTTTCAATCTTGACCATATTTCCAAGTCTCTTTTGATTTCTGACCAGCATTTCTCATAGTTATCTTTAAACAAATTCAAATTTTTGGAGGTCAAGTACACCCCTAGGTATTTTACTTTTTTAACCACATTCAGCTCCGTTTCTTTGGAGAACTCATCTGTTTCTGTAACTGTCAAATTTTTTGCTAAAACCTTGGTTTTTTGCTTGTTTAACTTAAACCCCGCCACCCGACCAAAATCAGAAATTAATTCTAACACTCTTTTAGTGCTGGAGACTGGTTCCTGAAGTGTTAATACCAAGTCATCTGCAAATGCTTTCAATTTGTATTGTTTCACTCCGACCTCGATTCCCTGAACCAACCGGTCCTTTCTAATCATATTTAGCAACACCTCCAGAACTGAGATGAACAATAGGGGGGATAGAGGGCACCCCTGACGTGTCCCTTTTTCAATTTTAAACTCCTCTGTCACCACATTGTTTACTATCAATTTAGCTTTTTGTTCTGTATAGATTGCTTCTATACCATTTTCGAACCCCCGCCCCACTCCCATCCCTTCCAAATTTTTCTTCATAAACATCCAAGAAATATTATCAAAGGCCTTCTCTGCATCAACAAAAATCAAAACCGCTCTGGTATTCAGATTTGTTTGTAGAAGTTCCAAAATGTCAATAATGTTTCTTGTGTTATCAAACAAATGCCTACCAGGGAGAAAGCCGGCCTGGTCCTTGTGAATCACTTCATTTAGTACTTTTTTAAGTCTATTTGCCAAAATATCAGCAAAAATTTTATAATCCACATTTAGGAGTGAAATGGGGCGGTAATTCTTAAGTTGGGTCTTTTCAGTCTCTAATTTAGGTATCAATGTGATGAAAGCTTCTTTCCACGTTTCCGGTGCCCTCCTTCCCTCCATTATCTGGTTGCAAACCTCCATCAAAGGTTGTATCAAATAGTCCTTTAAAACTTTATAGTATTTGGAGGTTAGGCCGTCCGGGCCTGGGGACTTGCCAAGTTGAAGATTTTGAATGGCACTTTCAATTTCTTGCTGTGTAATGTTACAGTTCAGGTTTGTTCTCATTTCCAGGGGTATTTTTTGTAATCCATTAGTTTTAAGAAATTGATCCACCTCTGAGGCTTTTTGCGGCCCTTGTGAATAAAGTTCTTTGAAGTACCTCTGGAAGCACTTTCTGATTTCCTCGGGTTTCTGAACCATTCTCCCTTCAATCTCTAGATTTGTAACCGTATTAAGCTTTTGTCTCTTTTTCAACTGCCAGGCTAGCAGTTTCCCACACTTATTCGCCGATTCGAAGGATCTTTGTTTCATTTGTTTAATTTTCCATTCCACCTCTTGATTTATCAATTTTGAATATTGCGCCTGGAAAAATTTCACTTCTCTTAACACATCCTTCGACTTAGGCCTAGATCTTAATTTTTTCTCTCCTTCTCTTATTTTCTCCAATATCTTCTCCTTCTTTTCATTCCAGAGCCTTTTCTTAATCGTGTTTTGTTGTATTAGAAACCCTCTCATGACTGCCTTACTTGCGTCCCAGATTGTTCTTTTTTCCACGGTAGTATTCAAATTTATCTCAAAATAGTCCTTTAAAGTTTTTTGGGCCTTCTTCACAATCTCCTGATCTCTTAATAAAGTGTCATTCATTTTCCATCTAAAGGAACCGGTTGTATTAAGTCTCAATTCCACTTTCAAAGCACTATGGTCGGAGCAGGTTTTTGGGCAGATTTCCACTTTTCTAGTCTTAGGTGCCAGTCCTCTAGTTGTCCAGATTTGGTCGATTCGTGTCCATGTCAGATGAGCTTCAGAAAAGAAAGTCCCTTCTTTCCCTAGAGGGTTCTTAACCCTCCAAATGTCAACTAAGTCCATATTGTCTGTCATTTCAAAAAAAGTTTTAGGTAGTCTGCCGTCTTTCGATATGTTGGCACTTTGTGACTTATCCATATTTACAGACACAACCCCATTCATATCACCCAGCATAATGATGTTACTATAGTCCAAATAATCCAGCATAGTCTCATGCAGCTTCCTGAAAAATTCCGACTTTCCCTCATTTGGAGCATATATTCCTAATATCAAAAAATTTTCTCCTTGTGTCTGTATTTCAATCGCCAAAATTCGGCCATATTCATCTTTGAATAAAAGTTTCGGTGACAGGCTCTCCTTTGCGTAAATCACCACTCCTCTCTTCTTGACTTTGTCCGAAGAAATAAATTCTTGGCCTAGTCTTTTGTTAATTAACACTTTTCTATGGAGCCTTGTCACATGTGTTTCCTGTAGGCAAATAACGTCCAGTTGTTCCTTTTTCAAAATGTGAAAGACTTTTCTTCTTTTTTCCGGGGAGTTTCCGCCATTTATGTTCCAACTAAGAAGCTGCAGAGACATCCTGAATCAATTGACGGGTTCTACAATGGGGTATCTAAGCTTCCGCCCGATCCCGGGGGAGGTAATGCTGGTCCTGATCCAGGTGGTATAACTCTTGGAGGTGGTCCCGGTGGTGGTGGAGGCCAAGAAGCTGCAGCTCCTTTTTGCAGGTCCTCCTCGTGGTCGTGTAGGAACTTCTGCTGGTCTTCAGGTGATTTAATCTTTATTTTCCTTCCTTTGTAAGTAAATGAAAGTCCTTGTGGAAACTCCCACCTATAAGGAATTCCGTTGTGTTTCAACAGTTTGGTCAAATCTATATAGGTAGTCCTAAGTTCCAAGAGATATTTGGGTATATCTCTGTAAATTTCGGCCCTTTTGCCTTCTATCTCCAAAGATTTCTTAAAATGTAGGCCTAATATCTTATCCCTTTCTTCTCTTGATCTCAGAGCAACCAAACAGTCTCTGGGCTTGTCTTTCTTTACTGATTTTCCCAGTCTAAAGGCTGTCACAATTTTAAAGTCCTTTTCTTCCTCAATTCCCCAGAATTTGGAGAACAAAAGTGTCAAAAATCCCTCTAAATTATTTTGCTCCAGTTCCGGGATAGCCCTTATCCTGAGATTGCTATCTTTACTTTTCAATTCGACCAATGCCAGGTAGGCTTGTTGTTCCCCTACCTGCCTTCTCAGAGGTCTTACCTCTCCTTTAACTTCATCAACCTTTAAATTCGCCTGTTCTGCTTTTTGGTTGGCTTCCACAGCTAATTTGTAGTTTTCTGCCGTAGCTCCTTGCAATTTCTCAATTGCCTGAGTGTGCTGCGAAACCTGTTCAGTTAATTTGCCAATAGAGGATGTAGCTTGGTCAATCTTTGATGTTTGATTGTCCACTTTTTGGTTTAAAACTGCCAATTGTTCCAAAATTTGTTTTAAAACTGTTTCAGATCCTCCAGTTGCCATATCTTCTGCAGCAGGCTGCACTAGTTCCACCTCCTGTGCTGTCAGCACAGTTGGGACAGATGATCTGCGGTGATGAGTTAAAGTTGTTTGCAAAAGTTGCCCAGATTTTTTCTCTTTTTCTTTATCTTTGGCTTTAGCTGCTCTTGTTCTCCCTGTGCCGCTCATTCCACACCTGCCTCTGTTCAAGGTCAGATGGTCTTTTGTCCCATGGGAAAAACAAGTCCCAAATATAAACAAATAAAACCACAAAAGGTTTCAATAAAGCTCAATTCCCATGCCACTATATTTCCACAGTCCTATAGGGGGAGTATTTCAAAGTTTCAAAGAAGAAAGGAACTATTTTCCGCCACTGAAGTTCCTCAATTCCCCATGTTGAGTTTTGTAATTCCCAAACACAAAAGGAAGGTTTCCAAAACTTCTGATCTCTTAAAATCCAGCCACAAGGTATCAATATAGGTCCATGCGACAATGTTTAATGTTAATATCTCAGTCTATGCAACAATTTCAATCTCTGCAACAATGTCGTCAGTTTGACAGCAGTTTGACAGTTCTTTTTCTATGCACTGGCAGCCCGATGACGGGGTTATCTCTTTCAACCCCGTTTAGCCCAGAAATAGGAGGATAGTTCCAAAGAATAAAAGTCTATAAATCACACAGTTCTTTCCTTTTTATCTTCAAAATACAGAGTCTATCAATGCACCCTTTCTTCCACTTTTACAATCCCTTTTTAGATACTTCAGCTCGTTTCCGAGCCCTTGCTTTGATCTAATTAGCAGAGTCGGGAGGCGGACTTCCTGTTACTCGCCTCCCGTTTTCAGCCGAATTTCTTCAATTTAAGTTAAAAAATTTAGGTCCCTTACTCACGGGTATGTTGCTCCAATTCCGATAATTTCAAGAAGAAAGGTCAGCGCTCATCAGCAGCAGCAGCGCGGCTTTGCTTCCACGAAAAGAGCGATGAACTCACAGCGCCGCTCCCCCTTTCACGTTCCGGAGCCTCTTACGAGGCTCCTTCCCCGCTTCTGGGGGGGCTCCAGGCGCCCGCCGAGTCCCACGGCCGCAGGCTCGCTCTGCCTGCGGTTTTTCTTAATGGGTCTCCGCTTTGCCGCAGCGGACGACCCTTTTTCGCGGAGCCCCTCTTCACAGCGCGAAGAGGACCGCCATTGCTGTTTCGCGCCGCCTCCGGAAGTGCCCGTTATCCCTAGTAGAAAAGCTTCTGTATTTTTCATAAAGTTATACGGAAAACATTTTTTTAATACACTCGTCATACACTGTGTTCCACTGTGTTTGGAAGTCCTCCCCGACAGTGAACACAGACGGGGAAGACTTCCTGTCATACCTGCTCTGGAGCATCTTACCACTGTGTGTGACCAGGTAGAAGGGCGTGACCCTAGCAGACCCTATAAAGGCTCTAGTCATGCACCCATCTGCCTCTCTTGCTCTTTTGGCCCTTTGGCTCTTGCACCTGCTCTTTTGCCATCTTCCTTCTGCTGGTTCTTAGCCAGCAGCACATGGCTCATCCTTACAGAGGATGGAAGCCATAAGGTGGAAAGTCTGAGGCCTAGCTCAGACTTCTTTTCTCTACACATGTACCTTTAACTACAAGATAAAGGCTGCCTTCAGGACAATACTGTGAACTGAATGTAAGTAAACGTCACCATTCCTTTTAAAAGAAGACTGTCGTGTCATTATTGTTTTTAAGAGGGAACTATCCAATCTGGACAAGCCAGACTGGATTGCTCAACTCAAATGATTCTAAAGAATCAATCAATCAACTTGTTTCCAGCAATGTGCAAAGGGAATGTGCTCTGCTACTAGCTCACAAGCATAAGTGAGGAAGGATACAGCTCGGCTTCTAATACCATCCTTCCAGACATTCTTATCAAAAAGCTGATGGAACTACCGTATTTTTCGCTCTATAGGACGCACTCCTTCCCCTCCAAAAATGAAGGGGAAATGTGGGTGCGTCCTATGGGGCAAATACAGGCTTTCGCTGAAGCCTGGAGAGCGAGAGGCTCTCACTCTCCAGGCTTCAGGAAGCTCTGCGCAACCCTCCCGAGCCCGGCACCAAGCCGCGCCGGCCTCCGGAGGGTTACGCAGAGCTGCCTGCATTAGGAAGCCTCAGCGCGCCCGGGCTTCACACAGCTGTCCGCAAGCCTGGGGAGACTGGCGTGGCTCCCACGGCTTGCTGATAGCAGCCTCTTCTGGGGGCTGGGGTCAGGGGAAGCTCGGGCTTCCCCCGCGCCAGGGGGGGGAAAATATTTTTTTTTTCTTTATTCCCCCCCCCAAAAAAAACTAGGTGCGTCCTATAGGGCGAAAAATACGGTAGACCTTTCTTCTACCATGTGTGACTGGATTAAAGACTTTCTGAGGGATCAGACACAAAAAGTGAGGATTGGGCCTGTTACATCTACCTCCCTGAAGCTCAGCACTGACACCCCACAGGGATGTGTGATGAGTCCCTACCTGTACTCATTGTATACATATGGCTGTATTTCATCTGCTCCATCTACTGCAATTATTAAGTTTGCAGATGATACTACCATAATGGGTCTAATTACAGGTGGAGATGAATCAGCGTACAGAGGGGAGGTTCAAAAAGTATCTACATGGTGCCTAGAGAATAACTTGCACCTAAATATTAGCAGGGACGCAGGTGGCGCTGTGGGTAAAACCTCAGTACCTAGGAATTGCTGATTGTAAGGTCGGCGGTTCGAATCCCTGCGGCGGGGTGAGCTCCCTTCGTTCGGTCCCAGCTCCTGCCCACCTAGCAGTTCGAAAGCACCCCTAAGTGCAAGTAGATAAATAGGTACCGCTGTATAGCGGGAAGGTAAACGGCGTTTCCGTGTGCGGTGCTGGCTCGCCAGAGCAGCTTCGTCACGCTGGCCACGTGACCCAGAAGTGTCTTCGGACGGTGACGGCACCTGGCTTCTTGAGCGAGATGAGCACGCAACCCTAGAGTCGGACACGACTGGCCCATACGGGCAGGGGTACCTTTACCTTTACCTTTAAATATTAGCAAGACAAATGAGATGGTGTTGGACTTGCAGAAGAAGAGAGGGGAACTAGCCCCATTGTATATCGGGGGGGGGGTGTGGAGAGCGTCTCTTCCTTTAAATTCCTGGGAGTTTACCTTAGTGAAGACCTCACTTGGAAAAACAATATAACTCAGGTGGTTAAGAAGGCCCAACATAGACTCCATTTACTCAGGGTCTTGCGAAAGAACAATGTTAAACAACAATTGATGACCTCCTTCTACCGGTCCACAACAGAAAGTGTCCTCTCATATTGTATCACAGTGTGGTACGTTGGCTTGACAGCCACGGACAGAAAGTCTTTACAGAGGGTGGTAAACAAGCACATGATATCATGGGCTGTCCCCTGAGCCCGCTAGATGACATCGCAAGGAATCGATGTCTTAGGAGAGCGAGAAAAATTCTCAGGGACAATTCACACCCCGGCCGGTACCTCTTTAATCTTCTACCCTCGGGCAGGAGATATAGAAGTATAAACAGTCATACCAGCAGGCTAAAACCAGTTTCTGTCCGTGAGCTGTTAGGCTGTTGAACAGAAAATAATATAGTGCAACTGACTTTCAGGGTTGGTGTGTTGTGCGACAAGCACACAGAGTGCAATGAGATTGAGTGTTTGTGAGGAGGGGAGGCTCGGTTCATTTCATTGTACTGTACATTGACAATAAATGTGTTATTATTATATATTTAATCAACATATCCTTGTCAGCATCGCCCTTGTGCCAGTGCCACCAACTGGACTCATACACTTCAGCCCCGACTGGGCTAGGTGAGCTGGGTAGCACTTCCAGAGACCACCTTCTGGACCAGGAACAGGTCAAAGTGCTGTGGACTCACAGCTTAGAGTTGTGAGCACCGGATTCACTTCCACAAGAAGACAGTCGTCGCACAGCAGAGTATAGCAGAGCATAAACGACTCGGAGAGCAGCTCTGTAGAATATCTTCTTTATTCTATCTACAACTATAATACACAACTATATACAGAGCTAAATGAGGTCTAAACAAAAAATGCTGAACTGCACTGAGTGTCTGCAGCTGCTCTTAGCAGCAACCTTATCTATACGCACGATCTCTCTCTAACACTCAGTCTCTCTCTCTCCCCCCGACACTTTGATATGAGGCTGGAGCGGAATAAGTAGAGAGCAGAAACCGCCCCATCCTCTCTGGAGAATCAGCAGAGAACATCAGCAGATTCTTGGATATGGGAGGGGTCAAATCTCCTCAATCCTCTCCTATTATCCACAACATTCCCACAGCCTAAAGACACTACCCTGGACATACTCTCAAGGGGCAGCTCCCCAGTCCAAACACTGGCACCAACAAGAGCAGGGAAATCAGGGGGAACGTTACCTTGTCTATTTCAGTGAGGCAGCTGAGATAGTCCAGCATCTGAAGGACACGGATGCATCGGAAGTTGCGCTGGTGGGCCCTGATATATTCCTCCACTTTATCCTCAGCAAACCCCATGTTCAGTCAGCACCTAGAACCAGGAGAATCACAGACAGAACTGTAGAGTTGGGAAAGGCCACAATACGATATGATAATGATACGATAATCTTTATTGTCATTGTCCCATACAGAACAACGAAATTGAAAAAAATCTACATCAGACATTCAAAAACCAACATGCCTGCCATGCCAGCCTGGTTAACCCCCTAAAAACTCTGATACCCTATAAGTAAATACAATATACTCCCATAGAAACTACCCTAAAAGGTAAAGGGACCCCTGACCATTAGGTCCAGTCGTGACCGACTCTGGGGTTGCAACGCTCATCTCGCTTTATTAGCCCAGGGAGCCGGCGTACAGCTTCTGGGTCATGTGGCCAGCATGACTCAGCCGCTTCTGGCAAACCAGAGCAGTGCACGGAAACGCCGTTTAACTTCCCGCCGGAGTGGTACCTATTTCTCTACTTGCACTTTGACGTGCTTTTGAACTGCTTAGAGATACTGCTTTGAGACTCTTACACCGCGTTTAATACCAAAATCGCATCTGGATAGAAACTGTTTCTCAGGCAGCTAGTCCTAGTCTTTATAACCCTGTACCTTCTTTCCAGAAGGCAGAAGCTGAAAGAGATCATTTCCGGGGTGTCATCTAGTCCAACCCCCCACTTTGTCCAATGTGAGATTCAAATCCAGAACTCTGGGATTGAGAGTCTTGTGCTCCACCAACTGAGCTATCTGTGAAAGAAGCTGCTCATATCTAACAAAGGGGCTCCGGATTGCAGTGGGAGATGGGCAGGGGCTGTCCAAAAGGCAGCATTAGAAACTCAGATATACAAGCTAGGTGCCAAATGGCTCCTTAAACCAAGGCTGCAGTCGCCAAAACGGAATGTCTAGTCGCCATTTTCGGACAAGACGGATCTCAAGTCTTCTTTTTAAAAATGATGGACCGGTTGTGATTTGCTTCTCAGTTAAACATCTGGCTAGTTCAAATGACAACCTTGAGCTAAGTTAAGAACTTTGATCTTCACTCCTGGGGCAAGTTCTGGGACCTCTGGAACTTCTCACCACTGGGTGGAGCAGGGGCACGTAACAGTTTATTTGCAATGCTAGAAAAGAAATCATCCGGAAAGCTTCACAAATTCTGCCCCCACCTCCAGGAAGTGGAAGGAAAGAGAAATGCAATTCCCAGCAGTTTGGGGGTTTGTTTGTTTTTTAAAGAACAGTTAGTTAGACCCAAAATAAGTACAGTTCAAGCAGACAGAGAAAATCGAGGTTTTTCTTATGCACTGACTTAAATTTGAGACATTCAGATGGAGCCTGTGCTTGCTGGCATTCTGGTTAGAACGTCCCAGTTACGGTACTGGGAATAACCACTTCCTGCACACGCAATCAGGAATACCTTTCTGCCCATTTATCTGCAAGCAATATATACACCCGCCGCTTTATGCAAGATAGGTAAAGGCACATCCCCGTTGCTTCCCAGTGCAGCGCGAACTTACTCAGAAGTAAGTCTACCGAGTCCTACGGCACTTGCTCCCAGGTTCGGGTTGCATCCTGAGCCACGCTTTGAGTTGAATGCGGGTGAGGTGAGAGGTAGAGGTCAGCCAGGACCCTGGGAGGGGTTAATGACCCGCGGTCGCCCGAACAGGCCTCTTATCTATTCCCACGCCCCCGTCTCTCTGGAAATCCCCGCTGGAAATTCCCAATGTCGAAAAACGCAAACAGCCTCCTTGCATTACCCCCCACTGCAGCGCACTGCATATCCACAGCGGGAAGTGGCGATGCATGACGGGGCAGGAAACCCCCGCTCTCTTGTCTTAGGCCCTGCCTGGCAAAGTGAGCCCGGAAGAGGGGAAAGCGGGAGTTTCTATATGGCGGGGCCAAAAAAATAAAAATAAATCCGAAAACTCTCCAAGTCGAGGAAAGAGTTGCATGCAGAGGAAGGCGGCTCGGCACGCCTCTTTTCTTACCTGGTCTCCACGCGCTTCCAGAGGAAGAATCCGGATTCAGAAGAAAGGAAGTGCAGGCGCTGGGAAGTAATCAGCAGGCGACTCAGCAAGAACAGCTGCCTTAGGCCGGCCCTCGGCGGCGCGCGCAGATTCCCGGGGATCGTTCTAAGCCCGCCCCGCGCCTGCCTCCGATTGGTCGCTCGGCTTCCGCTCTGCGCTGCTTGTCAAATCCGTTTGGAATGTTATTATTTAGTCGTTTAGTCGTGTCCAACTGTTCGTGACCCCCTGGACCAGAGCACGCCAGGCACTTCTGTCTTCCACTGCCTCCCGCAGTTTGGTCAAACTCATGCTGGTAGCTTCCAGAACACCATCCAACCATGTCGTCCCCTTCTCCTCGTGCCCTCTATCTTTCCCAACATCAGGGTCTTTTCCAGGGAGTCTTCTCTTCTCCTGAGGTGGCCAAAGTATTGGAGCCTCAGCTTCAGGATCTGTCCTTCCAGTGAGCAATCAGGGCTGTTTTCCTTAAGAATGGATCGGTTTGATCTTCTTGCAGTCCATGGGACTCTCAAAAGTCTCCAGCACCATAATTCAAAATTCAAAGCATCAATTCATCAGCCTTCTTTATGGTCCAGCTCTCACTTCCATACATCACTACTGGGAAAACCATAGCTTTAACTATACTGACCTTTGTTGGCAAGGCGATGTCTCTGCTTTTTAAGATGCTGTCTAGGTTTGTCATTGCTTTTCTCCCAAGAAGCAGGCGTCTTTTAATTTCGTGGCTGCTGTCACCATCTGCAGTGATCATGGAGCCCAAGAAAGTAAAATCTCTCGCTGTCTCCATTTCTTCCCCTTCTATTTGCCAGGAGGTGATGGGACCAGTGGCCATGATCTTCCTTTTTTTGATGCTGAGCTTCAAACCATATTTTGCGCTCTCCTCTTTCACCCTCATTAAAAGGTTCTTTAATTCCTCCTCACTTTCTGCCATCAATGTTGTGTCATCTGCATATCTGAGGTTGCAGTTGCTGATTTCGCGATTTCGGAACGGAGCAGGGTGGGGGTGGTTAAACAAACAGAAAGACAGACAGAAAAACAGACACACCACCACGTGGGTGGCCCCTGGGAGTGCGCACTGGCCGGAGGCTGGCTGGAGACATTCTCAAACTTACAATAACTTATAACAAGTCTAAACCTTAACACTAAGCGTACTATGTACAGAACACCACACCAGAAGGAAGAGAGATTGAAAGAGGAAGTGAAACCTCGGCTCCTTCTGGCCTATTACAGTGGTGCCTCTAGTTGCGGGCTTAATCCATTTTGGTCTGCAACTAGAGCACCTCTTCTGCGCATGTGCACAGTGCGGTTGAGCACTTCTGCGCATGTGCAAAGTGACAGATCGCTTCTGCGCATGCGCAGGCAGCGAACCCGAAAGTAAACACTTCCAGGTTTGCTGCATTCGTAAGCTGAAAGTCCATCACAAGAGCGGAACGCAACACAAGGTATGACTGTATAGTCAGCATGACCTTGACAGATAACAGAACCAGTTTAAGCCAGCTGTACTCAGCTTCTCTGAAGAGATAACCCAAACATCATGAAGTTTCTACTTGTTTCTTTCACACAGAGAAGCTTCCAGAACCCTCTTGAATTAATTAGGACAGGGAAGAGCTCTACACATCAGATCAATACTTTCTGTACTAAGAAATGCAAACTGATGTTACTCAGAATTTTTATTTATTTATTTAAGCGATCCCCTGCTCACTTTTCTTGGGAGAAAACAAGGGGCTGAAGAAGAGGAAGCATGCACAGGATCAGGGCCAGATTTAGATGGAGACCCTAGGCTGCTCCACTTGTGAGGCCCCTCCCAATCCCCTACCCTCACGACTAGAAGAAAATGGAAGAGGGTTATAAACAAAATTGAATGAGGATGGGTATTTAAAATTCTGCAATTCACAATTTCTCCTCTAAAGGACATCACAAAACTTCATCAAAATTTGTTTGTCTAAGTTTGTCACTTTCAATGTACAGGATGCTCAGTGTGGGCAACCTCTCTTGAGACATTGTGGCCCTTAATTCACTTTTAATTCTTTTGAGTCTTGAAAAACTCCTCTCTTCCGAGCAGTTAGTGACCATAAAGCTAAGAAATAGCCGCAAAATTGCCTCCACATTAGGAAAGGCCATATGATTTTTTTCCTTGTATATAATTTGATAAAGGTCTGCATGAGACAGAGAGTGCTCTGCCGTGAGCCTATGGCTTTGTCTCACGTACAGGTGAAAGTGCAAAAGTTCATCAATAAGATTCAGGTCAATATTTTTTGGGTATGCTTCCATCAACAGTTCAACACCGTGCTGAATTTCTTGCTTAGATGCTATTAGCAAGAATGGAAAAAAACAATTGTGTAACATTACGGTATACAGTACTTCTTTTTAAATTGGCTTCAAGTGCATCTAATATAGGAATACAGTAAAGGATTTTATCCTAAACTTAACTCTCAAATAAAGTATATCTAAGGCATCAGGTGAACTTCTGTCATTTCTTTGCCATTCCCAACCTCTTTGTCTCCTTATTTTGTAGTTAACATTTGGCAAGGTGGCTTTTGCTTGTTTCTCAAGCGCATCAAAATCCTCTCTTTAAAAAATCCAGAAGTGAACTGTACAAACTTGCACAAGAACTCAATAACAGGCCTGATTTCTGAAGGGCTTTGCTGACCCTGTGAAAATGACCTAGCACACAGATTTTTATCTCTAAGATTCTGCAGACTTTGGCTGTGAACTAGGTCCCCACAAAAATTTTTCAAATTGCGCCCTAGAGTTTCAAATTGGGACCCACTAGGATTAAAATGCCCTCGCATGAAGTCTTGGGTTTGCAATTTTGGGAGAGGAGAGACTGCCCCCTGGGGGGGGGGCAGATGGGCTGCAGAGGCCCCCTAGATTTAGAGGACCTACCTAGGCTTCAGCCTATACAGTCTATAAAGCCTATACCGAACACTTAGCCTATACAGTCAGATCTCATGTTGCATTAGGTTCATGTTGCATCTATTCGACTTGCGAATGTGGCAAACCTGGAAGTGTATATTTCCGGGTTTTGCCGCACGCACAGAAGCATTCTGCGCACTTCGCGCATGTGCAGAAGTGTTCTATTGCGCTCTGTGATTGCGCAGAAGCGCCGCTCTAGTTGCAGACTTTTCGGGGTGCGAGCGGCACCCCAAAATGGATTGTGTCCACAACTACAGGTACCACTGTACACACGGGCAGAGGAAGAGGAGTGCGGGGAGAGCGCACTGCTCCTGGCAGTGCAATCCCGGTGGGGTGCCATCGCGGCTGCCCTCCTGCCCGTGCTGGGCACCACCCCGTCTGGAGCATCAAGCTCTGCCACTGACAGTACATAAATCGGGCATTGCACGGGGGTCGAGCCGCAGCCCACAAAGAAAGTTCCTCTGTGCGCAGTGTGGGCAAGTTTGCTCGTGGGAAAGGGTTTGCAGGAGTCATTTTCCGTCCATAGCAGGGCAGCTCGGTACTGGGCTGCTTATACATCGCTCACTCCCTCCCCCCCACAATGGGACTGCTATTTGCATGCGACGGACAGCTGCTAATTTATATGCATCAGTATAAACTTAGAAATCAGGACTAGAAATGCAATGCAATGTGTATCAGCATAGAAGGGAAGGTTGTGACTGGGTGGCCCCTTTGTCTGATGCCCTAGAAATGGCTGTGTGTTGGCAGCATCAAAGCTCTACCTCCTTGCGATTTCCTTTCTCCAACAGAGGACTGTCCTCCTCAAGAGAGAGCAGGCGGTCACACTAATGGATTTTGCTAACCTAGCTTTAAAAAAAATAAAAATCTTCCTCCTCCTCAATTTCTAAATCAGGCCAAGCTGGGTAGAATTATAAAAATTGCTGGGAAATGATATATAATGAATTGAAAAGGATGTTCAAAATAATCTTTGTAAAAGAAGCTTTTCTTTTGGGAATTATAGGGACAGAACTTCCTAAACTGTATAGATATTTATTTATTTATGTTTGCTACTACAGCAGCAAGAATGTTACTTGCCCAAAAATGGAAAGAAGCAGAAGTCCCAGCAAAGGAAGAATGGATACAAAAACTTATGGAATATGCAGAAATGGTGAAACTTACCGGAAGAATAAGAAATCAAGATAGCAAACTTTTTACAAAAAAAAAGGATGGAAATGGTTTATTGAATATTTACAAACAAACTGTAAACAGAAAAGAACTCTGGCAGGATTACTGTAATAACTTTCAGTTTTATAAGAATATATATTTAAAGTAGATGAATAAATGAGTAAGTAAAGTTAATTTGGAATATGCAGAAAATATAAAAAATAAATCTAAGGAACCGCAGAAAGAGGGGGAAGGAAGTCAAATTTTGAAATGTTTAAATGATTGTAAAATTAATGAAATGTATAAATTTGAAAAGTATAAATAAAAACTTTAATAGTAATAATAATAATTTTAAAAGTTGCCCCTGAGAAGTTATTAGTAACAACTCAGTACTTTAGCAGGATTAACATAGAATGAACAGTGAAGATATAAATGAAAGGGAACTTTAAAAGGAAAAAATAAATAAATACTGTAAGGTAATAATTAGAATATGCAGTAATAAAGACAAAACGTAAGAAACCAGAGGGGGTGGGAGGGAAGCCGATTTGATGGGTTGACTTTATTGAATTTGTATAATTTTGTAAAACTGAAAATTTAATTTATTTATTTTTTAAAAAAAAGAATTATAAAAGTTGTTGGAGCAGAAGAATGCAGAAACCTCTAGGGAGATCAAACTACTGGGGACTTACTATTAGACATGACTTCCATGAGAATCAATTCAGTCTGGGCTTAATGTATTTTATTTACTTACAATATTTATAGCCAGCTTGTCCTTGAATATTTTTAATCACAGAGCAGGGAACAAAATAATAAAAGTAAACAGAAAAATAATATACAAATAAAAAAATCAACGTACAAAATTTGCAAAATCATATGAAGCCCAATATACAGGACCGTATCATCAACAACAAAATTACAACACTAAAATCCAGCACAGAAGGCCTTCTGGCGGTTCCCTCACTGCGAGAAGTGAGGTTACAGGGATCAAGGCAAAGGGCCTTCTCGGTAGTGGCACCCGCCCTGTGGAACGTCCTCTCTTCAGATGTCAAGGAAATAAACAACTATATGACTTTTAAAAGACATCTGAAGGCAGCCGTGTTTAGGGAAGTTTTTAATGTTTGATGTCTCAGTGTGTTTTTATATTTGGCTGGAAGCTGCCCAGAGTGGCTGGGGCAATGCAGTCAGATTGGTGGCATATAATAATAATAATAATAATAATAATAGGCAGAAGGGTGGGGGAAGGAGGGTACAAAAATGTAAACTTACAACCCTGTGAGGTAGGCTGAGCTCACCCTGTGTCAGAAAGTGAGAAAGAGGGAAGGGAGAGCCTTCCTGCTGCTTTGAATTTTGAATTATGGTGCTGGAGGAGACTCTTGAGAGTCCCATGGACTGCAAGAAGATCCAACCTATCCATTCTGAAGGAAATCAGCCCTGTGCTCACTGGAAGGGCAGATCCTGAAGCTGAGGCTCCAAGACTTTGGCCACCTCATGAGAAGAGAAGACTCCCTGGAAAAGACCCTGATGTTGGGAAAGATGGAGGGCACAAGGAGAAGGGGACGACAGAGGACGAGATGGTTGGACAGTGTTCTCGAAGCTACCAGCATGAGTTTGACCAAACTGCGGGAGGCAGTGGAAGACAGGAGTGCCTGGCGTGCTTTGGTCCATGGGGTCACGAAGAGTCGGACACGACTGAACAACAACATAGTAGTAGTATGAAAACGGAAAAGCGAATCGAGCTATCACAGCCCTTCTGTGGTTTTCGGACTTTGGCTGTGTACGCATTACTGGCTTAAAATGCACTAAGGTCCTTTCCCCTCTCCACATTTCAAATTGAGGGGTGGGGGAAAGCATCAGAACACAGTATTTCTATAAAAAACAACAACCAGGATTGAAATGGATTGTGCCTCCTGTTGTGTCCACATGGCTTCAGAAACCATCAATGGGAGCTCACTGGATGCAGAGTAAACAGACATAGCTTTTGTCTTCTTCTGGGAGGACCTGTTTTCAAGCACTGTGAAAATGTGGCGCCTTCCCAGTTTCCACTGAAAGCTGTGTGTGCCTGGGTGCTCTCTTGGGCTGTTCTTTTTCATTCAGCTCTGGGGAGTCCTCAGAAATCGCAAGTGCACCAAGCTACCCGTTGAAGGACGCAGATGTCACCCGAGGATCATTTTTGCATATGCACAGTAGCAAAGTCTACTTTTAATTCAAGGTGTGGCAGTGACAGCCGGGCTTTTGAGGAAGAGCCGCTAAGAATATTCAAAAAAGTGGGAAAACAGCTGTAAGATGCTTTGCATTTTAAGAACCTTCCTACATCAGCTTTTGCTAACCAGAGGCCCTCCAAATGTTTTAGACTGCAGCTCCAGAACATCTGGGGACCCTCAGGATGTCAAAGGGTGTCCTACATTTTGGAACGTTGTTCTTTACTCCAGAATTTTACAGTTCCACATAATGGATGGCTCCTTATTTGAGAAACACAATGACCCCTTTGAACTCTTTAGATCAGAAAACAACAACATGCTGTACTGCTGCAGTGTTGTGTTTTTGATATTTCGATCTGGCAATCCTAGCAAAGAGACCTGCAGTTCAGCAAACTGCTAATTACCTCTGCAAACAAGCTACTAATTACCTTTCCCCCTCCAGCCTGTGGTCCGAGGTTCAGTTTGTCTTGGAAATGCATCCAGAGTTTGTTCTTGAGTGGTGGCTGAGTTTGTTCTGATGATCTGAGTGAAATGCAAACTCCTCATGGAAGAATGTGGCAGATCAGATAGAGGAAAGGTTTTTTGAGCCTTTTTTTTAAAAAAACAAACAAACCAATGCATGTTAAGCCATTGGCTCCTTTGCGTGCAATGCTAATTCAGGCTCTGTGGTTTATCTTGGTTTACTGAGGAGCAGTGTGCTTGTGCACACTGCCCAAACAACAGCCCCCTTAGTGCAAGCACAACTGCGAGCCAACCTGGTTTGTTGCTGCCTTGCTGATCTTGTCTTTGACAGGAAGCAACAAACCTTGGTCCCTGGTTCAGACATAAGGGGAAGCCAAGGCTTCCTGGTATGTTTATCTCCCCTGCTCCCAGGGGAAGGAATGAAGCAAGAGTGATCAGGCATCAAATCTTACCTCTGCCATGAACTTACTGGCTGGCCTTAGGCGACATACCCACCAACATTTCTCCGATGAAAATAGGGATGTCCTATTCCATAATAATACCCTTCCAACATATATAAAAACATAACATTAAAAAGATGAATTAAAATTGGCTAACAAGAGATAAAACACCGGTGACATCTATTTGGTTTTTTATTTAACAATGTTCTTATTCACTCATTCTGTTTTTGGCTGAAAGATGCTGTATCTGGCATCCACGAAATTATCCCCTCCGAGAGTATGTGACTGTTTAGCATGTTCTTAAATATATATGTTTTGAAATCCTATCTTTAATTGTACTGTTGCATCACTTCAGTGTTTGTCGTGTTGGGTCTCCACTGGTAGGAAAGGTGGGGTTTTATATACTGTACAAATTCTACATGCATTCATGCAATTCTCTGTCCTGACACTAGGTGGCAGAAGGGGCCAAGAGGTTTCCACTTTAATTCCAGAGGATGGGAGGGATTCATATGCCAGTGAAAAGTTGGGTCGTCCCCCCCCCTCATAAAATCATGTCGATTTTACAGACTGGGTTCTTTGTGGTATCATTGGTTTGACGGTAGCGGGTTCACCTTTCCCATTAATATGATGCAATATATCTTCATGCAGCCGTAAGAATGACGTCACAAACTGGAGAGATGTGGGGGAAAGTTACAGTCAGGAACATGTGTTGCTCTGTTCTGCTCCTGGATCTGACTGGGACAGGGGAGGTATTTCTGGGGAGGGCAAGACAGACAGAGCCACCGCTGACATCAGTGAGCAGCTGCGAGTTTTCTAGAAAACCAGAATCTGCATAGACTGTGCTTGAGTTATATCTGTCTGGATGATTTGTGATTGAGCTTCCTTTTCTTATGTACATAAACACCATAAGTGTGCTGGGTCAAGCCAGTGGCCTGTTCTCCTGTTCTCACAGTGGCTAACCAGATTCCTATGGGGGAAATGGTATATTGTATTGCATAAAAATATTCATACTGCACATTTTGAGAAGAAGAAGAAGAAGAGTTTGGATTTGATATCCCGCCTTTCACTCCCCTTCAGGAGTCTCAAAGCGGCTAACATTCTCCTTTCCCTTCCTCCCCCACAACAAACACTCTGTGAGGTGAGTGGGGCTGAGAGACTTCAAAGAAGTGTGACTGGCCCAAGGTCACCCAGCAGCTGCAGGTGGAGAAGCGGGGAATCGAACCTGGTTCACCAGATTACGAGACTACCGCTCTTAACCACTACACCAGGAAGTTAAACCTGATCTTAAAAAAAAAAATTCACTCATTCCAAAAATGATTTTTTAAAAATATTCAAATAATAATAATTATCTTTCCCCACTCTGAAGGCTTTCACATCTCTACATCCAGATAAATTCCACTGGACTCATGTAAGGTGGTTTTTTGTTGTTTTGTTTTTTGGAAAGTCCAAGCTGATTTTCTGTATCGACGTTTTTAGATTACGGTACTTTGGGCAATGAATTTCTGTGTTGGTGATGCCTCAGTTACTAGAAGAAAAGAGACAGCGTTATTATTATTTTAATGCAGTTCTCTTCCAGAAACCGCATAAGCCATCACTGGTAACTTTTATAAATATGTATATACACAAGCTCAGTTCTTAAGCTGCTTCCAGAAATGTTTTAATCATTTAATAGCTCTGGGACTTTGACACTGATGCACTCCTCTGTTACGAACAAATGAAGAGTCCTGCCCCATCAGACCAGAGGCCCATCTAGTCCAGTATTCTGTACTCATAGTGGCCAAGCAGATGCAACTGATATTTTTTTTGGACACAGCGTATGAATATTAACACTTCCGTTAATTTTATCTGCCTTTTATTTAGTTGGAAATTATAATAACCTTCCGTTGAGGCAATGCCACATGGTCTGCAAGCCTGCTGTGTATGCTGTTTTTGTATGCACTGTCTTTGTTCAATAGCGTGTTGCTTCTGTTGCAATTCCACCATGAGAGCATAGGCCAGTTTCATAATTTTGAAAAATAAACTATTGTAAATACTAATGCACCCCCGACTTTGCATGGGATTAAAATGATGCATACAAGTATTTCTGCTTATGGGCAAAGACAGGTGGAGGTGGGAGTAATGTTTTGTCCTAGAACCTTCAATAGAGAGACAGCTGAGTGCCGTATTAGCACCTCAGTAAAGGCTGAATAGCAGAGGAGGGTGGTGAGTTTTGATGTATAACATTGCAATAGTTAGGCCAAAATGCTGAGCTCCACATATTATTTTTGAAAGAGGAGAAAACCTTAATGGAAATATTTTCCACACCAGATGCACTCTGCGCCGTCTGCTATTATTCTGTTTGCAGACTACTTCCACTAACTAGTTTCATATACTGCATTGCATTTGCGTTTATCTCCCACCCTTTTCTCCACGGAGCTCAAGGTGGCTTATGTGGTTCTCCCTCATTTAATCCCCGCAACAACCCCGTGAGGTAGGTTAGCTTGAGAGTGAGTGACTGGCCCAAACTCATGGTGAGTGAGTGAGTGACTGGCCCAAACTCAGGACCTGTTCTGACACTCCGACTGCTACACCACCACTGGTGAAATGTGCAAATTTCACAGGGTCATTTTGAGCCCCAAACTTTGCAATCAGGGGGGAAATTTATAGTAACAAATTACCAAAATGTTGGAGTTTCCCAAACCGATTTTAGGCCTGTGGCTTTAAATGTGCCCTGACCAAAACAAAAGTATGGAAATTTTAATGAGAATCTTTGTAACCGAAGGTCAGGTGGACTATCAGTCACATGATTCCACAGATGGGATGCAACTGCTCCCTTCATCCCTGGCCACTGGCCATGCTTGCTTGGGCTGATGCGAGCCGGAGTTCAAAACTTCTGGTGGGCACCAGCTTGGGGAAGGCTCGCCTGATGACCTCTAACAGCTTTAGGCAACCACTGAAGCGCAGAAGAACATTGACCTTTAGTCCCTTCCCCTTCGCAAAATTGGCAGTGCAAGATACCCTCCGGGGCTGCCTTTATCACATGCTGCCACTTCTGCTTTTGTGGCTGGTCATCACATGGTGTTGCAAGGCGATAATGCCGCAGCAACATCAGCAGGTTTCCGGGGGGTGAGCTCGAGTCTGCTGTCAGGGTTACAGACGTATCATGTGGATTTGTATCTGGATTCTAAGAGCGGAGTGGCAAAAAAACGGGTGGCCAAACTAGGCATGATGGGAATCATGTGAGTGGTTCTCTTCTGTTGTTTTTTTAACCATATAGCAGCTGTGGTGGGTGGGTGTTAATCTTGATCAGCACCAGCAGATGTGCAAGAGGGGATTTAACCCTTTGCTCCCCACTGTTCCTATGTTAGTAGAGGATGGGGTGAGGAGGCGAAGTTTGCAAAGACCAATGTGACTGGTGTCAGAGCTACTTTGGCCATGAGGTGTCTGAGAGCTGGTGTCAGGGACTGAGTGGACACTGAGCAGTGGTGGGTGGATTCTGATGAGGGGGCACTGGGAGAAAGGGGGTTGGGCCTGACTTGGAAGAAGGGAACAATGATCTGGGGGAGCCTGTAAGAGCCAAGAGTCAGAGGAAAGAGAAGCTGCAGGACTGGAGAGTGAAGAACAGGTACAGGAGGAGAGAGAGAGGTCAGCTTCCATGCCTCCACCTCCTGCTGCACCTCTCCTACTCCACTGGCTCCGAGGACCAGTCGAGGAATGAAGAGGGAGGAGCAGAAGCTTTGGGATGCAAGTCTCATCAGCCCCAGTCAACACAGCTGTGGTTCAGGTACAGATGGTATGGGAACCAAGCAGGTCCTGGCAGATGAAGAATCTTCAGTGAGGGTTGCATGATATACGATATATGATATCTTTATTGTCATTGTCCCATACAGAACAATGAAATTGAAAAACTACATAAAACATTCAACCCCCCCCCCGAAAAACTCTGAAACACCATTTTAAAATACAATATACTATAGAGACTCCTTATGCTGCGTTTAGAACCAGAATTGCATTTGCGTAGAAACTGTTTCTCAGGCGGCTAGTCCTGGCCTTTATAACCTTCTTCCAGAAGGCAGAAGCTGAAGGAGATCATTTCCGGAGTGTGCACTATCCTGCACTATCTCTGCAGCTTTCTTATGGCACCTGACAGCATAGATTCGATCTAAGGTGGGAAGAGTGCACCCAATTATTCTCTCTCCAGTCTTTACAACCCTGGACAGCATTGTTTTCTCCCTGGCCGTGCAGGTCCCAAACCACACACACAGACCATAAGTTAAGACACTCTCCACAGTGCAATGGTAAAATGCCATCAACAGGTCCTTTGAGAGATTGTTTTTCCGGAGGATTCTCAGAAAATATTGATGAAGGAATCTTATTGATGAAGGAAAGTTTCGTGCATGCACAGGGCATGTCGTACAACACTGATGGCTTCCAGAGAGTGTACATTCTGCTCTGGCATGTCTCATTAGTGGGTGGGGGTTGCAGTCATGCAGCTGAAATTCATTTCCTAGTGGGTGGGTGAGGGGTGAGAGACTAACAAGCAAGAGTCCATGCGCTGAAAGAGGCCAGCGTTACACACAGCCCACAGTTCTGTCCAGATACATTTGGGGAACTCTAAAGCAGGCCGGATGTTGTGCTTGCAAACGACGCTCTCCAGGAGCAACAGTTTCCTTTATGTTTGTCACCTGAACTCTGTATGGCTTGTAGAGAAGGAGCTCTGTTGCGTATGGAACATCGGAAGTATGGCTGCCTCCAGCTGTAACTATGACAGAATTAGTGAATCTAGACAGACCGAGAGCTAGGTAAAACAGGGATAATCTGGCTGCATAGCTTGCAACCTGAAGCTTCCTTACTAGCAAGAAATCCTTCATTAAAACAATGCAGTAATAATATAATAAAAATAACAAGCCCCCATCGTACTGCTGCTGATGCAGAAAAATAAACCAAAAAAAGTGGGCATTGCGCAATGCTGTGATTCCTACAAAGGGTGTGTGTGATAATATTAATAACATTTAGTAGTATCAACATATTAAATAATTATATAATGCTATAAGAAGAAAAATGAGCCCAATTCGGCTGCTTCTGCAAGAAAGTGGGCCTTGTGCAATACTGCGATTCCGACGTAGGGGGTTGCGTGATCATAATATCAGTATTAATAACAATACTATTTAGTAATAATAATATCTTATATAACGTTAGAGAAAGAATAATACTGCAAGAGCAGAAAAATAAACGAATAAAATGGATAAAAGGCTGCGATTCTTGCAAAGGGGCTGCGCGTAACATTAACGGTAATATAATAATCATGACAATAATAGTAATCACAATGAGCCCCCGTCGTGGCGCGGCAGCAGTGGCCGAACCTAGGCCCGCCGAACCCGAGGTGGGAAGTGGGAGGAGCCACCTTGGCGCGCCGCAGCCAACCAGCGCCGTCCTCTCGGCCGCCCAATCAGCGGGCTCCTTCCAAGCGTCGGTCCGTGGGCGGGCCTTGGCGGGGGGCGGCGCCGCCGCGGCCTCCTCCGCCTCCTGTGAGGGAAGGAAAGGCGGGCAAAGCGAGCGAGCGGGCGAGGCGAGGGAGCCGAGCGAGGAGGGAGCTGGCGCGGCCGTGAGAGGAAGAGGAGAGAGGGGACCCGGAGGATTGCCGTCCGCTGAAGCCGCCGTCCCGCCGCCGGGAATTTACCTCAGGCTGGGCTAGTCGCCTTCGCCGCCGCCGTCGTGCATGGAGCGGCACCGCGGTGGCGAGGGCGGCGGGCAGGCTCGGGAGCCGCCGCTCAGGAAGGGGAGGAGCCCGCCCGCCTCGGGGCTCTGAGGGAGAGGGAGAGAGCGCGACACCCCCAGCCCCCGCCCGACGGCCTCCGTCGCTTGGCAACCGTAAGTCTTCCTCCCTCTGAGTCATCCCGCCGCCTGCTCCGCCCCCCAACGCCCGCTGGCCACGCCCACAGACAGGGCGCGCGAGAGCGATACCAGAGGGCCGACTTGGGATAAAATACTGGGGGCGGGGCCAGGCAAGCCCCGCCCCACATAATCACATGACGAGGGGGCACACACTACTGTATTTGAGTGATAGTGCCCAGCAACTAGGGGAAGGGCGATGGCCCCCTCAATTATTATTTTTTTTTGGGGGGGGGGGCGGTTGCTGAAGGCACTTTGGCCCCTATGATGTGAGCATGTATGTGTGTGTAGATACATAGATGTATATGTGTATATATATATATATATATTTATGTGGGTGTCTGAAGGAAAGTTAAGTTGGTTATTAGCCAATGCTTTCCCCTCCCCTTCAGTCATTTTTCGGGAATCGGCTGTCGCCCCCACCACACCACCTAATAAGCTATAATTCTCAGATCGCCCCCACCCCATAAAATAATATCCCCAAATTGCCCCTCCAATGAGCTATAATTCCCAAATTGCTCCTCCAATGTGTTGTACCAGTTTGCCCTCACCCCAGTGAGCTATTACTGTACCCCCCTAGATTGCCCCTCCAATGAACTATAATCCCCAAATTGCTCCCACCCAAATGAGATTGCCAGCTTTCTTTTAATAATAATAATACTTCCATCCTAGTAACTTTTTACTCAGAATACAGTAGACCCATCTGAAATGCATGGGCATGGCGAACCTTACAGTGAAGGTATCTTCAGATACACTTACACTGTGTATCTGAAGAAGTGTGCATGCACACGAAAGCTCATACCAAGAACTAACTTAGTTGGTCTTTAAGGTGCTACTGGAAGGAAATTTTTTATTTTGTTCTGACTATGGCAGACCAACACGGCTACCTATCTGTAACTTACAGTGAAGTGAAATTATTCATTCCTATGCATTTCAAATGGGCCTGTTCTGAGTATGGCTAGCACTGGGTACAACCCACAGGTTTTTTTTAAGGTTGTATTCAACTAACTTTTTACTTAGAGTAGACCCATTGAAATGCATGAGCATGACTAACTTAGTGAACCTAAGTTATGCCCATGCAGTTCAAGTGGGTCTGTTGTGAGTGTGGCTAGCATTGGGTACAGCTCACAGTTTCTAGCATTTGTGGAAGCTGAGATATGAGGTAAAACATGCAGGCAATATACAGGCCTCTCTTTTTGAGAGTCGAAAGCTGGCCTGCCCTTTCTCCTCCTCCTCCCCCTTTCTGGGTCCCCCCCCCCTCACCCAGCCACTGGAAAAAAGATTCCTGTGGATGGATGCCCAGGCTCCTCCCCCTCTTTCTATCTTAATTGTGGAATAGGGTTTGAGAGTTTGCTTGCTTGGGAAAAAGTCTCTCTGGTGCTTACTCCTAGGAAAGTGTGCATAGGGCTACAGGTTTAACCTCCTCTTGCTTTTTATTTATGCAGCTTATTTTTTCCATATGTGATAAATGAGAAATTATGTTTAGCTTATTAATTGGTTTCATGCACAATGTTATGCTCTGAACACTTCAGGAGAAGAATACCCTCTTCATGTTACTTGCTTCAGCAGTTATTCTTCCTCACTCTGTCTCCATTTGCTTGAATCAATAAATGCATATTGATCTCTGTTTAAGGGCTGAGTTTAATGGAGGAGAGTCTTTAATGCCTGTGTCCCTCTCCTCATCCCCTTCTACAATGTCATCTTCCCCCCAATACACTGTGGTTGATATATTGGCATAACACTTCTCTATTTGGGTGATAGTGGTGGAACTGGGTTTAGAAAATGCCCCTTGCTGTGGCTTTTGTTCTGCTTTCTGAGGTCATTATTAGACTAGATATTCTGTTCTTCCTCCACATGCTTGAAGAAGTACCCTTCAGGTTTACAGGCCCTTTCTTGTCTCCTTGTTGGAACGTAGGATTGTACCAGCACAGGCTATTTGAGTATTGTCTACTCCATGGGTAGGCAAACTAAGGCCCGGGGGCCGGATCTAGCCCAACTGCCTTCTCAATCCGGCCCGCGATGGTCTGGGAATTAGTGTGTTTTTACATGAGTAGAATGTGTCCTTTTATTTAAAATGCACCTCTGGGTTATTTGTGGGGCATAGGAATTTGTTCATCCCCCCCCCCGAAAAATATAGTCTGGCCCCCCACAAGGTTTGAGGAACAGTGGACTGGCCCCCTGCTGAAAAAGTTTGCTGACCCCTGGTCTACTCATATGGGCACCAGCTTTTCAGGGTCTCCAGCAGATAACATGGTACTTTTGCTGGAGATTTCCAGGGATCAGTCCTGGGACCTTGTGCATGCAATAAATGCTATTGAGCCCTGGTCCCTTCACATTAGGAGGTGACCTTCAGCCTCATAGACACTGTGTACAACAAGCACCTTGCGGTGCTCCTCTCCAAGTAGATAATACATCACAGCTGTGGAATGTATATTCGGTCCCAGAGAACTTTATGTTGTAGGACAGCATGCAAATGTCATAAGATGAATACACAGGGGTGGGGAAGTCTCCTGACTGAAGAGCCACTGCCTTTCAGTATAGAGACGATAGATGGACTAATGCCTCTCTGTAGATCAATGGCTTTTCAGAATGGGTTGTGAAATACAGTGTTTCAAGATATTGTTATGAGTTACATTGTTAACTTGTTACTCTGTTAAAAGGCTTTAGCTCCAGGATGGAAAGAGAATAATTTTAGTGGGAAATAGCAGTGCTACTTTGTATGCTTGGATGACTTAAAAACAAAAAAACGAACAAACTAGGAGCCTTTCAAGCATATTGTTTCTGCAACATGGTGGCAAGGGACAATACAGCCTCAAGCTCCTAGACTCACTTGCTCTTATTCACCATTATTTGAAATAAACTTCCAGTGTGTAAAAGCAGAAAAACTTCTCAATCCATGTAGACCTTCTGCTTTCTGAATTTTGTGAAATTGCAGAATGGAAAGCTGTGAAGCTTTAGGGTCAAAATAAACTTTGAGTTATTCTGGACTTTTCAAGGAACTACTGTTTATGAGGACATGAATGAAATAAAAATGGGTTTGGGATAGCTAACTTTGATGCTAACTGTAACACTTACACCCTGCTTCTGTACATGCTTTATTCAAAGTGAGTAGAAGCAGAATCTGCAACAAATGTTTGGTATATAACTCACCAATAGAAGCACTTTCAGAAAGGCATACTATCCTATATGATGCTATGAACTGCAAAGGGCTCAAGCATCACAATTCACATTGCCTTCTCCCCACTCTTCCCTTTGTGCTTTGCTTTTTGATTGTTTCTCCCATCTGACACAAAACATTCTTGGGCTTGGGGGCTACTGAGCATGCTCAGTCCACGTTGGCCCGGTTTGGAGTTGTTGTTGTTTTTAATGAAGGTGTTGTACTTTTGCATATCCTGCTTCACCCAGACAAAACTTAAATTTTCCTCTTGCCAGAACCCAGCCACCTGAGTTTGCTGTTAGAAGGCATAATGAGCCTTCAGCTCAACTTCCTTGTAGAAAAATGTTGTGCTAATATTACCATTCAATTACATTGCCTTTTGGACTTTCTCCAAAATTAAGGGTTTCTTATGATGATGTATGATAGTGAAAAAACCTGAATTACTGTTTCTAAAACCTGATGATTAAACTTGGTTCACTAAAATATTGCTTTCATTTTCTACCTGTTCACTTTATTTGCCTAGCTAGCTAAAACTAAAATACACCTACATCCTTAGGGTGCAGCAGCTTGTATCTCCATTTTATGTAATTATATTCATAATTGTTTTATAATTATTGTTTGAATAGATGTAAGGTGTGTACGCACCTAAATTTCACAAGTAAACCAATTGGCACAATTTTAGAGGCTAAAGTAGCACATGCAGCGGTTGGCACTGATTGCTGAGTAAACCATCTTTTGGATTGGAGCATGTTCTCATTATATCACGGATTGCTGGGATAAATGTGCACAGAGATTTCTTTGTGCTAGGTAAGAACATAGGAAGCTGCTTTATGATACGTCGGACCTCTGGTCTTTCTGACTCAGGATTGGCATCAGTTCTCCAGGGTTTCAGGCCAGGATCTCGTGCAGCTCTAGCTGGAGATCCTAGGGATTGAACCTTCTGCATGCAAGGCAGATGTTCTACCATTGGGCTGTGTGTTACACATTATAGCATAGGTGATGGTCATATGTGATGGTCATATGGCAAGTTGTAGCTATAATTGTTCAAAGTTCAGACAGAACAAATTTCGTGGTATGTAGTCAGATGCATGGGCTAATATACCGTATTTTTCGCTCTATAAGACACACCAAACCATAAGACGCACCTAGTTTTTGGAGCAGGAAAACAAGAAAAAAAATATTCTGAATCTCAGAAGCCAGAACAACAAGAGGGATCGCTGTGCAGCGAAAGCAGCAATCCCTCTTGCTGTTCTGGCTTCTGGGATAGCTGCGCAGCCTGCATTCGCTCCATAAGACGCACACACATTTCCCCTTACTTTTTAGGAGGGGAAAAGTGAGTCTTATAGAGCAAAAAATACGGTAGTTAGTATAATGCACAACCCTGGGCACAGCTCACTGTGGAAAGGCAGCATAGAAGTAAATTAAATAAACGACTTCAAAATCCAGCATTAATTATCTCAGTCTTGCCTGAGTTACTTGCCTGCTAGCCAGCAGCAAATAGTTAAGCTGCTGTACTTTGGAGAGCTGGCCTATTTTGCTTCTAGGCCTGCTGACCTGCGACACATAATCTAAGTGCGTATGGACAGGTGGGCTGCAAATGTTATTTTAACTGGATTACTGGTTATATGGTGAAATGTAAAGGAGGAAAAATTATTCCGGTTTAGCCATTCAGCCTAAAATTGGGAGGCCATACCTGTTTTCGTAATACAAAGTGGGGAGATTCGGCTGTGCTTTGTAAAATGCTCATATTTAACAACATGCCCTCAGTTTGTTCTCAGATGGATCTACAGGAATGTGGGAGAAAAGGGAAGGGAATGTGCTTGTATCTGAGAAACAGGCAGAAATGTACTAATAATGCAATATACAATTAGAATTACCGTACCTTTTTCACTGAGGGGTGTTTTCACTGAGTGGATATAAAGATATTTGTTTTCCTCGCCTCATATTAAATTAATTCCTTAAAGGGAGTATTTATAGTATGGGCTAAGGCATAGCTTAAGAGAATGCGGCCCCTCCTGATCCGCAAAGTAGCTGTTCGGGCAGGCTGTATTTCATAGCAGGATGAAATCTGGCTTATTCTCTCCGAAGCTGATGTTCCGGAAAAGATCTAGGCCCCGGAGACATATTGCAGATCCAAGGTGGTGACATATGAGCTGTCGTGTCTTCTGACTTCATTAAAGGCCCTGTCTTTTCCGGAAACGTCTTGGTTCTGAGTGTGCTTAGTTGATGTGGCTTAACCAGCGCTTTATATCTACAGGGCTTCACGAACAGCTGTAATGGTTTTCAGCAAAATGCCTTTCTGATTGCAAGAGATTGTGACACAAATGCTCACTCTGTCAGGATTGTGGAACTTGGGGTAGTTCTTGCTTGTATGAATGAGAAAAAACGGTTGCACTGCTTCTGTAGTCTATCAGTTTTAAGCAGTGAAAAACTCTTGTGTATCAAATACAGTTGTTGCTGATCTCTCTTCACATCCTGGCAAACCGGATGTCGCCTTTCACATTTTATCCACAGTCTGATTAGTTCATAGTTGCTTTGCGAATAAATAAATCAAACGTTACCATCTCAAAAAAAAATTTAATGGCTAACATATGCAGGCTAATGGTACACTGATGGATTGATGATGGGGGGGGGGGAGGAGAACCCAGCTTCCAGTTTAAAAGGGACTTCCCTATCTGTTTATCTGGAGGCACCTCTGGACTCAGCACTGGTGACCAACAAAGTAGCTCTTACAAGCCAGGTTTCATAGCATTCAATAAACATGTTCACTTGTCCTCAAAAGTATAGGGCAATAGTTTCTGATCTGGCCAACAGGCTAGATCATTATCTCCTCCACCTCTCATGGGTCACGTCTGACAGGTGTAGGAGTCTCCACTCACCTGCCAATTACCTGATGTCAGTGTGATGTTAGAATGACATCAGGTGACCTCTTTTTTTTTTGCATGCAAGGGCCTTCATAAGCCCCTTTCAAATCACTGGACAAGATAGCACTTTAGAAGCCCCTTTGAACCAGCTAATGAGAACAGTGCTCTTCAACTTTAGTTTCCAGATATTGTTGGACTCTCATCATCCTAGAAAAGGTTACCTGATGGTCAGGGGTGATGGGAGCTGTAGCCTAATATCTGGGGATGCTAGATTAAAGAACACTGGGTTGTTTTCCATCTCCCAAAGCATAAGAACTGGATGGGCTGGTTTGCTGTGCTTTATGTGTGTTCTAAGGCACCTATCATGATTTTCTAAGGCACATACCATAGTAAGGTTTCCTGACGTAGACATTTCTAAAATGTGGCTTGCCAAATTACACTCTCACTATTGCCCTGGCATCAAAATCTCATCCTGTCTTCCAGCTTTCTGTGTGCCTCAACTCTGCATGCAATGTTTGTGTTTTCATGTTGACACCATTCTCCCAAGCCTTAGGGACAGGGTGGCTTAGAAATGGAAACGTCTCTCTTTTTTTGCTAAGTGTAATTCCTCCAGCCTAGTATGATCCCTTAGGGGAAAGGTGATTTGGCATCTTTAGAAAAGTCTTGCCTTTCCCATACTGCCCTATTGAACACATGCAACTGCCTTTTATTGAGTCAGACTACATAGTGCAAGAATAGGGTTCAGAGAAAAAGATCAATTCTGCACCTGTTGCTATATGGAAGAATCACAAAGGCAGAGCGCCTAATGGGGTAGACTCATATAGTCCTGGGCAAGATTATAGTGTAATGATTCCCATCACCCTTCCCCTCTGGATTTTCCCTTCATGTAATCTGCTCTCCCCCCCCCCCCCCGAACATAGGGTAGCCAACATGGTGCCCTCCAAATGTTGAATGACTAACTGCTAAAGATTCCATCACCTCTACCCACTGGCCAAGCTAACTGAGGCTGATGGAATTTGAAATCCAACAACATCTGGAGGGACATCAGTTCCCTGCCTGAAACCCTGCAGGGAACCTAAACATTAGGAAGAACTTCCTGACAGTAAGAGCTGTTCGACAGTGGAATTTGCTGCCAAGGAGTGTGGTGGAGTCTCCTTCTTTGGAGGTCTTTAAGCAGAGGCTTGACAACCATATGTCAGGAGTGCTCTGATGGTGTTTCCTGCTTGGCAGGGGGTTGGACTCGATGGCCCTTGTGGTCTCTTCCAACTCTATGATTCTATGGCTCTATGATTCTATGATATAGGCAACAGCCATATGATTAGTACTGTGGTACCTTGGTTCTCAATTGTAATCCGTTCTGGAAGTCCGTTTGACTCCTGAAACCATTCGAAAACCAAGGCACAGCTTCCGATTGGCTGCAGAAGCTTCCTGTTCTCAAGCGGAAGCCACGGCAGATGTTTGGCTTCCAAAAAACGTTTGCAAACCGGAACACTTACTTTCGTGTTTGTGGTGTTCGGGAGCCGATTTATTCGGCAACTAAGCCGTTCGAGAACCAAGGTATCGTAGCACAGAAGCCTACAAAAACTACTATTCTACAAAAATTACTAGCATGCCTGAATATACACATTATTTATGTAGCCTTCTGAAAGTAATTCTTACTCCCAGCAAGTGAGTAGTAGTTACTTAAGGTTCGTTTACCTGTTTCATATATTTAGATGCTACTTAATACCAGAACAGTCTCTTAAGTGGTTTAGAACAACAACAATGACAAAGGCACCCTATGTACAACAAACAAACTTTTTAAAAATATAAGCGCCTCTTTGCCCTTGGCTTTTGATGCTTGAGATGCATATTTTAGCACCCACCATATTTCTGTGATTGTAAGTTGTTTTAAACTGCTTTCAATTTTGTGTTTTAGTTGTTGTCACCCACCCTGGCACCTTAGGATGGAGGGCAGGTAATAACAATATAATACCAGAAGAAACAATCAAATCCCAGAAAAGCAGAAACATAGCAGCACACTTCAAAAACAGAGTCAGGGAAATGACTCAATAGCTTGCCCACCCAATAACTGCAATGTGGATGGAGGATTAGGGAGAGGTATGGTCAGCAGCCATCTGGGCCCCACCCATCTCCAACTATATCTCTTTCTCCCTGCCATTACTTACCATAATCTCTCCTACCCATAACCAGGAATAGGAGCATCATTCCTTCTCCTTTTGCCCTATCTCTTGCCGAGGCACATCCTGATTTATGTACGGCACTCACCACACTAACATGTACACAGGACACCCATCTTCCAGTCAATTTACCTTCTCGAAGCATTCACAAAGCTTGTATTTATGTGGTTCCCAGTGGCTCCAGAATGGTTAATATGACCTTATTGGACTAACTACTTATAACACACACCAATTCCATGCTATTTTGAAAGCTGCTGAAATGGACTATCATTTGTTATTCATCCAAACCACCACCTTTAAAGTGAAACTTGGTTGAGAACAAGCCTTAGCTTTATAAAGGAAACAATGACCTCGCTTGTGGAAATGCGTAAGGGGTTTTCCTCTTGTGTTGCTTTTTATTACAGTTAATTGTGGAGGTTGCCTTGAAATTCCTGGAAGGGTCCTATCATTGTATGACCAATATACATGGTACCTATGCATAGGTATGGAAATGAAAGACACAATAGGCAATAGAAACAAAACATGCACTACAAACTAAGTTTTGGAATTACTGGATTCTTTTGGTGGTTGAGAACACTACCTTTTTGCAATATACCGTATTTTTTGCTCTATAAGACTCACTTTTTCCCTCCTAAAAAGTAAGGGGAAATGTGTGTGCGTCTTATGGAGCGAATGCAGGCTGCGCAGCTATCCCAGAAGCCAGAACAGCAAGAGGGATTGCTGCTTTCACTGTGCAGTGATCCCCTCTTGTTGTTCTGGCTTCTGGTCTGGTGCGTCTTATAGACCGAAAAATACGGTAATGGCATTGGACCAAGGGCAAAACGGCATAAGTGTGTAAGAGTGATGGGCTAGGAATCTAGTTGGTCACAGAAGTGACAAAACTAGATTTAGTTATGGCTTCGCATTTTCCATCATTCTTTTTGGCACACAAGCAGCTGCCTTATGCTGAGTCAGACTGTTGGGTCCATCTAGTTTGGTAGGTGCTACACAGACTGGCAGCAGCTCTCCAAGATTTCGAGCAGGGAATCTCTGCCAGTCCAAAAGATGATGCTGAGATTTGAACCTGGGGCCTTCTACATACAGTCAGATGTTCTGCTCTTGAGCTATGGCCCTTCCCCACATCTCAGCTGTTGCCCTCCACAACTCCCTCATCATATCTTTCTCTTCATCTTGGATCAAGTTTTCACTCATAAGCAAAACCTGTTGAGGGGTGAGGACAGTCTTCTGGTTCTCGCTGTGTGTGCACATACACATGTGCTGATGTACTCCCATGTACTGTTCCTTCCAGACATTTGTAGAGAAGCCTGCTCCACTTCCAGTTAGTAGTGCTTGACTGGGCGGAGCAAAAGTCCAGTTCAGATGTAATTGACTTATTTTTTTTTATATTCTGGGGTGTCATCCAGGGATGGAAAAAATGACAGGAAGGAAGGGAGTGATTCTTTTCTCTCTTTCTCATGCTAAATATAGAATGCCATTAAAACCTGGGAGCAGCAGATATTGGCGTGAAAGGAATTCTGGCCCATTTTAATGTTGTCTATTTCCATACTTGATTTGTTATGAGGTGCTGACTTTTTGTTGTAAACTGAATTGGTCTGGCCCTGCCAGGGGCCTCTGGGGCTAAACTATGCTGCATGCAGTGTTCTTCCAATGCTTGAATTTCTGTGTTAGGTTAGGAATTGGTAACCACTTTTCTCTCTCCCTCCAGCTCTGGGAAAGTTTGAGAATGTACCGGATGCTGTGAAAATGCTTGTGGGTTTTCTTTTCTGTTTTTTGTCTGGGGATTTCTAGAAGAGAGAGGCATAATGGGAAGGGAGCGGATGGCGTGCATGGATCACTAGAACCTGCCATGCTTAGTGCTACAAAACAAACGGCAGGAATTGTTGGGGGGTTTATTTATTTTTTGCTTTTGTGGAAAAAAAGCTTCAGGTCAGTCTTTCTAGAGGGAAAGTATTTGAAATTTGCTAGCAAAAATAATCTGTCTTAAATTTCTGAACGTGAATAGGAGTTACAGTTTCAGCTGCGTCAAAGATAAATGGGTTTAAGAATTAAATGTGCATACACCTCTAGTTCATAGTGCAGCTAGTGTCCAGCTTCCAGTGGATTTCCTGTTGGCAAAAAGAGCAGCCGGGTTCATTGGGCTCCATTTCTGATCCTGATCAGAATGCACAGGAAATGCATGTGCATTCTGCGTATTGACTGATTTAACTTTTTTATTTGTCATGAAAGCCAGGCAGTTGAAACTGTGTGTGCCTTAAGACTGGGCACCAGGAGTGCTTATTGTTAGCCATTTAATAAGCTTACCCTTTAATAAGCTTATGCCATTTTTATGCAGCTGTGTAATACTTGCCAGTTCTGTTCAGGCCAGACTGAGGCAATGTGTTTTGTTTTCCAGTCATATTATGGACTTTTAGGTTGTTTCTGTTGTGGTTGCTGCATAGGTACATATTCTGCACTTGGAGTGGGGGGCATTGTTGACCAGTGTGGAGTTCTGGGGTTCATGGTCCACCCTCTGTGAAGTTCACACTGCCTCTGTAGTTTGCAGGATTGCTTGCAAACCAGACCAGCGTATTGTTGACAAATTTTAAAATACCTTCTGCTATATAGGCTTTTATCATTGTAAGTTGCTTTGAGACATTTTGTTACAAGTGATGAATAAATCCAATTAATACTGTGACTGCTACCACCAATAGGCAAGCGGAAATGTTGTTTCTGAATCAGCAGTCTATCTCATTTCACAGATAATACTCTTTGGGGTGTAGTTCTGACCTTTTGTAGCTAATGTGAACTTTTCTACTGGAATAAATTCCATTCTACCTCCAAAGATAGCATATGTGGCTCTTTTACTTCTCTACATATCTTTACAGCAAACCTGTGGTAGGTTAGGCTGAGAGATAGAGGACTGGCTCAAATTCACCCCAGTGTCATGTCTGAGCAGGGACTCTATTCCTAACTAGCATTGGGATGATGAAAAAGTCTTATACTGCTGTTCATTATAATGGATTTCAGCATAGTGTCATCAGTACACACATATGCATAAGAAATCCCAGTACTTTAGATGTGTTTGGCAAATTGGATTTTATCTGCAGTACCACAAAATCACTTATTAAAACAAGTGCCAGTAAATTAGATAGCATTACAGGAATATGAAAGTGACTTCTGCTTGCCAACAGAATGAAAGAGCAGACATGATCTTTTTAGTCTCAACCACCTTGAGGTTTTTTGTCCACATTGGAGAAAGGCTGCCTAGATTTGTCTGTAGGACATACCTAAAGGCAAAAATGCCTGCTCTTCTTCTACTGATGCAAGTTAGTATTAAAAGGTACAGAACAGGAGCACACAGAGGTGTGGCCTTTTCCCTGCTTTGCTGATGCTTAACAACCATATACTGTCTGTTTTTGACAGTCATGGGATCCTCCCTTGGCCTAAATGTCCTGTAGGGTAGCTGCGGGTTCTCTTTTGTTTTCAACTCTGAGGACATTCTATGAATGGGATCTTTATAAAGCAGATTATGGTGCAGGTCACATGCAGGTCCAGTTTGGCATCTCCTTATAATTGCGACTTCACATTGGTATTCTGGTAATTTAATAAATCTTAAGGAAACTTTGCTAGTCCATGCAAGGGGAGCAGTTCTTGTGTTCACTGCTGCTTGAGTATATGCAAGTATGTGTAGCAGACGAGTGTCCGTTCTTATCAGCATACATCCTCACCTGTGTACAAAGGGCTTCTCCATTTAAATGCTATTAAACGTCTTGAACAAGGAGGGAAGGATTAATTTTTTTAAAAGGGAGAGGTTTTGAAAATAATTTCACATTAACTCTCGCCTCCTTCTGGACCAACCTGGTGTATCTCATCGGTTTGACAAGCAAACGTGCAGAGCTTTTTTTTTTTATGTGCATGCATAACTGCCAACTGGGGGAAAGGAATATTAAATGCTTTTATGGGAGACTGCACCCCCCCCCCCGAGATGGAGTGATCATCCCCCCAGGAACAGCTGGTGATTCCCACAGTCCAGGTATTCATAACCGCCTCCTATTTCAGGAGTTCTGTGCCCCACCTGGGAGAACTGTACAACTTTGACAGTGGGTTGTGGCTGACACCTATCCATCACCTGATATCTATGTGCCATTGGCTAGTTCAGAGGTCAAGCCGGGGTGCAAAGAAAGAATCTTCTTTTGCATATGTGGGTGTGGTTAGACCAAAATGTGCTGGCAGCCAACCTCTGAATCCTGAAGGGCCTAATTGCTCCACCCCCTCATTGACCTAGTTCTGCCCAAGATGCTCAACGTGCTCAGGCCACGGGTGGGAACCTCTGGCCTGTGGATCATTAATCTGCTCACCCTGCTTGCAAGTGGTACTACCAAAGGAGGAATTGGCTGCCTCATGACCAAAAGTGCATGTTATATAGCAGGGGTCAGAAACTTTTTCAGCAGCAGGCCCGTCCACTGTCCCTCAGACCTTGTGGGAGGCCGGACTATATCTTTTTTTTAGGGGGGGGGAATAAACGAATTCCTATGCCCCACAAATAACCCAGAGATGCATTTTAAATTAAAGGACACATTCTACTCATGTAAAAACATGCTGACTCCCGGACCGTCCACAGACTGGATTTAGAAGGCGATTGGGCTGGATCCGGCTCCTAGGCCTTAGTATGCCTACCCATGTTATATAAGATTGCTTGTGATAAATTTCATGTGTGTGTGTAAGGAAATGCAGGCGTATGTGTGGGTTTTTATTTAAAAAGGAAATGCAGATGGGCGGCTGCCTATTTTGTTCGGAGCAGAGAAGGAAAGTGTGTGCAATGCTTTCTGTTGCATGATTTTATCAGTTAGAAGTCCCCCTAGAGTGATATTTGCTCCGAGGAGGCCTATATTTTTTCTCTAGGAGGCAAGCAGCATCTTGGGGGTTAAATACAATTCCCTCCTCCTGTTGCTGTTATGAAGAAGTAGGCAGCCTCCCATAGCTGCCTCTGCCTTTCTTTCCCTCCTAATGTTTAGTTTGGCCCTTAGAACTATGCCTTGGAAATGCATCTGTCCTGCTATGCTCAGTGCAATGTGGCTCACAGTTTGTCCTTAGGATTGCAGCCACAGAAGGGGTTTGTTGTTGGTTAAGGGGGAAAATAGTGAAATGTTGCATTCATCTCTTAAGCTTCGATGACTCTTATGGAATTCCTGTGTGTGAGGTTTTGTTTTGAGTGGAGAGCTCAACAGGAAGGCCTCTCGGGGAAGGGTGTGTATGGGTTGGGGGAAGGTAGAGTGTTTTGAAACAAGGGAAAACATGTAAGTTGATACAACCATCAGAAAGCTCTAGGATAACCCCCCCAAGGGGTGATGTCTGCTGTGCATTCACTACGGGCAATTACACTGCATTGTGGTGGTGTTTTTAAAGGGGAATCGTAATGCACATCTGTTTTCCAAAAGAGAACTCTGCTATCTCATAGGGACAGTGTTATTTTTCAAAGTATTGATTCAGTGTTTCTGATTTCTGTGTTTGCTGGTTAATGGTAGGGCACTATAAAGTGATTTCTCCCATTCCGATTCTGACCCCCGCCTCCCCACCGTTTTTCCAAACTAGGCCTGAGGTGGTAAGTTGGTCACTGTACAGCAACTTGGAAGTGGAAGGATCCAGTGGGTCCTTTTAATGGCTCGTTTAGTTTGGTATCCAATGGAGCTGCAGCCAACAAAACAAGTTGGTTAATAGTGTTGCAAGTATCAATTATGTATGCCCTAGATTTTGCAAAATAGCCTACATTTCAGCTCCAGAAGGGAATGAAGAGTTTCAGGACACATATTGTGGAGATGCATGTTTACCCATGCTCTCATGGGTATAACTCTCTATACACAGGAAAATGGCATGACCAGAACATAGAACACTGACATGCTATTTTTATATGGAGGGAGGATTTTTTATTTAGACAGTAGGGTGCATGTTTCTGGCAGGGGGCAGACATAATCTGATATATAGTACGTACCTGTCACAACCTCTTGGGATCTTGCTTCCAAATTTTCTGTGTTTAAGGAACCCATTCTACTGTGATTTGTGTTTATTTAAAATAATTCTTTAAAGAGTTATGGGCAACATATTCAGGTGAATAGAGGGTCCTGGACCTTTCTTGTAGGACTTCATTCACTTTCATTCTGCAGACCGCCAGCGGTCTGCAAGTTTCATTCAGGTGTTCTACAGCAGGTCCACCTTAAATATTTATATTGTTTTTTAATTGTATTTTTAAGGCTTCTTTTTTATTACATTGTATTTTATTGTATTGCAATTTTAATTCTATGGACTACCAACTGTAATGCAAAGATAAAAGAAGTATAGAAATGCAATTAAAATTCATGCAGCGTCTAGCACAATGTATTGCAGTTGCTCCAACAGGCAGAAAATACTTTAGGCAGCCCACCAAAACTCTAAGCAATTTTTAAGTGATCTATGCAAAAAGTTATGGAGCCACTGTCCTAGAATGTTGCTGTGGCTGCAGAAGTGGAAGTGTGGTGGTGAGCAAGCTGCCTTTCAGGAAAGCATGACCCCCAGTGCTGTTATTTTCAGTAGATAAATCATGATGAGCTCCTGAGGAACCCTAGTATTCCCTGGAACACAATTTGAAAATCAGTGCTTTGAAGCTTAGATCACCAAAGCTGTTTCTGGAAACTTATCCTTTGTAAGTATTATTTTTCTTGCTCCATATACCAACTCCATCCTTAGTGACTTCAGCTTAACCATCTTCTTTATCCTGCTTAACCACCGTTGCTATCCATATGAAATATAATGCATTAAACTGGAAGCCACAGATAAATTCTCAAGAGTCTCCCAGGAGGAACTTTTCAGAGGATTCAGCAATACATATCTATTCAGTATTTCAAAATGTCTTCATGTTTGTGTTCATCTAGGTCAGAAAAAAACCATGGAATTAATCACTCAGTGGCACAGATATGATAGCAGATCTGGTTTCGACCAAAGCCTTGCAGATATACAGCTATAATGTCTGGACACTCTGTAGATTAGGTAGGTTTGATTATATTGGAGAATATACCTGGCAGTTGGCTGGAGGAGATTAACTCTTTACAGCTGCATGGATGGATTGTATATTGCTGTATGTTTAATTTCCCAGAGCAGATTTTTCTCCAGGACCGAGGAGAGAAATTGATATGACATCTGTGGCAAAACAAGCAGGATTTTTACTTGTGAGGATTTTGTCTGGATTTAATTTTATTGTGAGATTCTGCTAAGCTTTTTACAACCTTCCCCACTTTTCTCATATAAGTGCATGAGAACCAGGCTTTAATTTTCAATAATAATTTAGTATTGCCTTGTTATACTAACTCCACCCCCCCCCCAAAAAAAAAGAAATACCCTTCAGTAGGCTTGAGGATCCTAAAACTTTAAAAGCAAGGAATTTGGGCTGTTTTGTTTCTGAAGCTTTAACAGAAGCACCATTACATTTTTGAGTCTTATCTCCCCCAACATGTGGCAGCTTAAGACTTGATTCTCTTCGATGCAAGATACTCTGATTGTGTTGTCTTCATAATGTATGCCAATGGAATTTTTTTGGTAGGTTTTCTTTCCCACATTAAAAAAAAAGGTATGGAGAAAATGGGTGCCTCAGATGATTGACTTGCATGATGATCACCCTACCCTTTAAATTAATTAAAAGTGTTAATTTATTGGACCAGATTTATTGGTGGCACTGACCTTCAAGTCATTCAGAGCATTTCATCAAGAAGAAAATGTCATGCCAGTTCAAAGGGCAAGTGCAATAGACTGGTCTCAGTAGTAATCCTCTGTCCTCCACACTTGTATTCTATACTGCTGAGATGACCACTTTTGTGACCTCATATTTCTGCCTAAACCACCGATGGGGAACCTATAGCCCTCTGGATGTTGTTGGATTCCATTCCTCATTAGCTCTGGCCAGCATGGCCAGGGGTTGGGAATGATGTGAGTTGTAATCTAACATCTGGTGTGGAGGGCCACATGTTCCTCATCTCTAAATCTTTGGAGTTGTGTTCCTTTTCAGAAAGCTAGCAAGGAAGGCTGTGTTGTGGAGCTTAACTAGGAAGATGAAAGGGCAAAACAAGCTTTTTAGGGAGAGTTAGGTTGTGGTTCTAAAAGTTTGTGTGCAGATGGGTGGTCCTGAAGTCTGGAAAGCAAGATTTCCTACCACTGCTATTAGATAGAATCCTAGAGTTGAAAGGGACCCCAAGGATCATCCATTCCAACCCCCTGCAATGCAGGAATCTCAACTGAATAATACATGACAAATGGCCATCCAACTTCTGTGGGAGTCTGTTCTACTGTTGAACAGCTGTTATCACCAAAAAGTTCTTCCTGATGAGTCGGATTCTGATATCTTGTAACTTGAAGCCATTGGTTCAGATCCTAGCATTCGGAGCAGGAGAAAAGAAGCTTACTCCATCCTCCATGGGGCAGCCGTTCAGATATTTGAAGATTACTCCATGATATAATAAAATAAGATAACGTTTACACATGGATGTTCTTAAGCATTCTGTGTGAAGAACTGCAGGTATTTGAAGGTGTAGCTATTTGAAGGTGCTATATAAATGCTAAGTATTAAATACAGTAATAGGATTAGTTGGCCATATTTGGCTGTCAGATGACTGGCATCCTTGCCCTACCTGGCAGTGAGCTGGCTCGGTGCCTTTTTAATTGTAATATGCAAAAACTCAACAGTTGGTAGGAAAGTTGGTTCCTTCTGCTGTGGTGAACTTTCAAAGGAGCCATCTACCCAATCTGTGAGTTGTCCCTGCTAATTATTCATTTTGAAAATGAACCTCTCGGATGTGTGAGAGTCATTGTAGGTCTGACACTGCAAGGATTTACATGCTGCCTGTATTGGGTAATTATACAGCATCAGAAGCTTTCCTGTTTGAAACCCTCTATTTTCATTTCTTCCTCCTCCTGCCCCCAAACAGTGAGAACAAACCAGATACACCCAAGCTTAACTTGAAAGTCAGAAATATCCCAATTCTTTTATTTAAAAAACCGAATTTTTGGGGGGCTATAGCAAACCAAAGAGAAGAACTTTACTAGTAGAAATTAGTGAGAGCGTGTAGAGTTCCTTGGGCAGAGGCCAGGTTCCCTTTCCTGGAATATATGGAGATTCTCAATATGGTTTACTCTAAACCATGAGGTGTCACGAGCCTTTTGATGTGGTTCTGATCTGTGTTGCATATGACTTGATCTCAAGGTAAAGAAGGGTTTTAAGGGATTATTGTTTGTTAAAGTATTTCTTAAGAATGTTTTCTCCTTTCTCATCTTTCTACCTGTTTGATAGTGTCATGACATGCTATACTAAGCCAAGCAACGGCTTACTACACATATGCGGGCTCTTGGAGGGGAGATGGCAGCAGTTTTGCTTCTGTGCTGTACTAAGCTTAAGTCATAGTTTGCGTAGCATGTTGTCCGAACTTGGGCTTGTGGTTTAGCTTTCTCCAGATTCTCCACAAGCTGTAACCAAGCCATAGTTAGATTGACATGTGAACTAGGACAGTGACTGGTCTTTCTACAATTTTGGGTCTTGTGTTAGTATTTTAAGGCTCAACAGTGCTCATGATCTGTACAAGTTTCTATCACACAGTTAATATTCATGCTTTTCCTGAAGTCTATTTTGAAAGGAGAAGAGTGTTCTGTCTTGCTCCTGGCACATGTTATTGTGTGCTAGTAATAACCATGGTAGGGACGCGGGTGGCGCTGTGGGTTAAACCACAGAGCCTAGGACTTGCCTATCAGAAGGTCGGCGGTTCGAATCCCCGTGACGGGGTGAGCTCCCGTTGCTCGGTCCCTGCTCCTGCCAACCTAGCAGTTTGAAAGTACATGAAAGTGCAAGTAGATAAATAGGAACCGCTCTGGCGGGAAGGTAAACGGCGTTTCCATGCGCTGCTCTGGTTCGCCAGAAGCGGCTTAGTCATGCTGGCCACATGACCCGGAAGCTGTCTGCGGACAAACGCCGGTTCCCTCGGCCCATAGAGCAAGATGAGCGCCGCAACCCCAGAGTTCGGTCACAACTGGACCTAATGGTCAGGGGTACCTTTACCTTTACCTTAATAACCATGGTGGTAAAAGTGTATGGCAGACCTGGGAATTGCATTACAAATTCCTTCTTTTTGCTCCATCTATCAGTGACATCCACTGCTTGTTGTGTGATTGTGCATATATGTGGATTTCATACCTCCGTTTTATACTGGCTTGGTTTTCCTTTTAGAGTACTGGTGGTTACCAGAAAGTGCTATTGAATATGACCGATAATGAAGTGTATGGTTTCTGTATTTATGCTTTGCTTTTTTAAAATGTGAAAACCATCTTGCTGCTGCTTGAATTTAAAACTAAATATTCCCCACCCCCACCCTGGGATTCTTGCTGCTTGGCTCATATATTAAAGGAATTTGAGGCTCACCTATGCACTTGGCAAGTGTAACCTCTGTGCTGAAAAGGACCATGAGGTTGCTTATATTTGATTCAGAACTTCCTGGAATTTTTTTGTGGGCAGTGTTGCCAAAGTGGAAAAATGAAAACCTGGTAGGACTGCATAACTTTTAGTTTGACCAGCAGGCTGAACCTTCTGGGCTGTTACCGCAACTCTCAAACAATGATATTGTGGTAGATGGGCAACAACTTCCTAATGTATGTTTCTGCTTTGTAATATGGGTTCCTATGGTGTTAAAACTAGCATTTTACAAGGAATTAATGTGGCCTTTGCACTAGAATTGCTGCTATTGCAGTAGATGTATTACAAACAACAGTTTAAAGAATGAGGAGAATTGTTTAATGCTTTAACAAACTTAATTAAGTATGTGAATAGAAATATTTAGCTAGAAAAGCAAGAAGAAAGCTCTTCTTTCTCTCTTCCCTCCTCCTACACAATGGGCCTTATGCACAGAGCAACAATTTCCGGAGAAGTACCTGTGTACTGCAGCAGAAACAATGGAGTATTATGGCACCTTAATGGCATAAGCTTTTATGGACAAGAGCCCACCTCATTTGATGAAGTGGGTTCTACTCCACAGAAGCTTATGCCATAGTATCTGCTAATCTCAAGATACTTGCAAGACTTTGTGTGTATGCATAGATATCAGGTAGCTTCTAGGCTCAATTCAAAGTGCTGGTTAAGCAGCTCATAACTCCAATACAGTGGTACCTCGGGTTACATACGCTTCACGTTACAGACTCCGCTAACCCAGAAATATTACCTCGGGTTAAGAACTTTGCTTCAGGATGAGAACAGAAATCGTGCTCTGGCGGCACGGCAGCAGCGGGAGCCCCATTAGCTAAAGATGTGCTTCAGGTTAAGAACAGTTTCACATTAAGAACGGACCTCCGGAACGAATTAAGTACTTAACCCGAGGTACCACTGTACTTCCAAGGACCACCACGTTCCACATGAACCGACCTGGACCCTGCATTCGCCTCTGAGGGAGGTGTGGAGGATGACAACCTGAGAACAGGCTTTCTCAGTGGTGGCTGCCTGCTAGTTTCATGCGCCCCTCCGCCAAGAGGCACACTTGGGGCCAAAACGATCAACCATCCACTTAAGAATCTTCTCTAAGAAGGGGAGATTGGCAACTGGCTGGAAATTAGTTAGATTTTCTGAATCCAGAGAGGGTTTATTGGGGAGGTGTTTTAACACTGCCACCTTTAAGCAGGCAGGGACCACCACCTCTCACAAAGAGGCATTAATCACCTCCCTGGCCCAGCCAGCCACCCTCTCCCTGCAGGTGTATATTTTCAACACTCCAAGTACCCCTTACATCAGAACACACAGCTGTCTGGGCCATGTGGGTTGTGTGGTCTTCACAGTTAGACTTTAACCATGATTGGGATGTCATGAAAATAGTTCCCTCTCTCTTGGACACTTCCCACAGTCACAGTTGCGCTGCACAACACCCCAGCAGAGAGCATGTGGAGCTACCTTCTGGTAATCCTCTAAGTGCAAATGATATAGGAATGAAAAAGCTGAAGCTGGTGTAGAACACAGTTCTGGAAATAGTCATATGGAACCAGTGACGGTGAAATATTCTATATTTTGCCTTGGCAGCTTGCTGCTTTAGAGCTGAAACTCATGTCAGCCTGAAGGAAGCAGTTGCTAGGGAAGGTTTAAAGCTTTTTCAGCCATCCCCAGCCCTGTTAATGTTTATCTTGATATGGGCTTTTACCTCTCCTGTATTGATATCAGTGGAACCTGTGGATGTCCTATTGGCTATCTGGTAAAATAATTCCTATATACAGGTGTTTTCCCCATGGAGTTGTTTTTTTAGATTCCTAGATAATAATAATAATAATTTATTATTTGTACCCCGCCCATCTGGTTGGGTTTCCCCAGCCACTCTGGGCGGCTTCCAACAAAGATGAAAGATACACTAAAATGTCACATATTAAAAACTTCCCTGAACAGGGCTGCCTTCAGATGTCCTCTGAATGTCAGGTAGATGTTTATCGCTTTGACCTCTGATGGGAGGGCGTTCCACAGGGCGGGCGCCACTACTGAGAAGGCCCTCTGCCTGGTTCCCTGTAACTTGGCCTCTCGCAGTGAGGGAACCGCCAGAAGTCCCTCGGAGCTGGACCTCAGTGTCCAGGCAGAACGATGGGGGAGGAGACGCTCCTTCAGATATACTGGACCGAGGCCGTAGATGGGGAGTACACTCTGCCATTTTAAGTCATGTGTTGTGTTTTTGCTATGTTAACACAGTTTGCTTCACTATTTAAGCAATCCTTCACACATTATTTGGCCCCGCCCATGGGCATATGGGATCTATGTCCCATTCTATCTGAATTGTGGTTCACCCAGCTTGCCAGAACATATACTCCCCTTCTAAAAAGCAGTACAGAGGTGAATTCTGGAATATTCTCTCATGACATAACTGAATATGACCCAGAGGGGAGAAATGTTCACCTGCTGAAGCACTTTTTGCACATTTATTTTCTCTTGACCCCACAGGGGCTGTTTTTCTTGGTTATATTCTGATTCAGAGGCCAATGTGTATGGCTAGCATTCCACCAACACTGTACTACATTTGAGCTTATCTGCAGTACACCATTAAGAAGAGCTGGTTTTAGGAAGTCTTGAGGTTGCTGGAGCTTAGTCTGTAGACTACAATAAAGTTGTCTCTCGTTTTAAAAATACCTTCTCCTAAACCAAACATATGCTGTACTGGAAAACACTCTTGTCAGTTCAGGGCTCAGAAACTTAGAGTATAAATTGGCTAAGCAGGGTCCTACCCCTGTGATGGGTATTTGAGAGGGGAAGGCTGCAGTGTTTTTAAAAATTCTGAGGTGTGTGTTGCATCCTGTGTTCTGAGATGAGAAAATTTTTTGAGTAACCAGGAAATTACTTCTTTCCAGCAGAGCTCTGCAGCTCTGCTCTGCAGTAGATTGTACAGTCTGTTCTCTGAGGGTTACCACATTTGACCGTTGTGGCCTTACTGTGGTTGTCGTTTGTCTTTTATTCTTTTATTGGATATGATGGGTTAGCATAGCATCCTTCCCAAGGCCATGATACGGAGCCTCACCAAATTGAGGAATATCTGAATTCTTTCTCCCATTCACTCCTCACCTCCAAATAAGTAACAAGTGTTGGGGAAGTAGTTTTCTGGCCGAGACCCAGGAAGGCATCTGTCCTCCAGAGTGGACCAGGGGTGGGCAACTGTGCCCTTCTCCAATATTGTTGTACTTCCATCACCCATCAACCCCAGCCAGCATGACCAGTGATCGGGAACAATGAGAATTGTTGTTTCATTGGGAGTCAACCAAGCTGGGTTAGAGATACAGTCTGACATATAAGGCAGCTTCCTGGGTTCCAAATGCACAACAAATTGTTGTTGTTGTTGTTTACTCGTTTAGTCGTGTCTGACTCTTTGTGACCCCATGGACCAGAGCACACCAGGCACTTCTGTCTTCCACTGCCTCCTGCAGTTTGGTCAAACTCATGCAGGTAGCTTCGAGAACACTATCCAACCATCTCGACCTCTGTCGTCCCCTTCTCCTTGGGCCCTTTCCCAACATCAGGGTCTTTTCCAGGGAGTCTTCTCTTCTCATGAGGTGGCCAAAGTATTGGAGCCTCAGCTTCAGGATCTGTCCTTCACGATCTTTTTTTCACAACAAATACAGTTCCCTTAATGGCACTCACTCTTGGACCCTGCCCAGAGCAGTGGTGGCTGCTTAAGAACAGTGTTCAGAAGTAGCTGGGCACGTTTTCCACCTGGTGTTTGTCCACTTATGACCAGCAGTCACTATTGAGAAAAAGAGGTCAGAGTAGGCCAATATATATGTGGACTGTCTCTGGATCAAGTAACTCTTCTTCTTTAAGTTCTCAGAGCTCTTAACCTGGGTCAAGGTTGTCATCTGAACTAGTCAAATGTTTAACTGAGAATCAATCACAGTTAGTCCATCATTTGAAAAATAAGACTTTAGAGCCGCCTTGCCCCCAAATGGCAACTAGACATTCCATTTTGGCAACTGCATCCTTGGTTTAAGGAGCCATTTGGTGCCTAGCTTATATATCTTAGTCTCTAACACTGCTTAAGAAGACAGAGTGAGAACAGGGCCATGTGATTGCACTGAAATTCTCCTGAGAAATTCTTTCTTCTTTCAAGACATGAAAACTACATTAACTATGTTTTCTAAGACCGAATAAAGCTTCCTTCATAGTTTGCCACAATGTTCATCATTTCCATTTTCAACTTTTATTCTTTTCCTCTTTTTTTTGCTAAGTGCCCAAAAAGGCATGCTAGGCTAAAAATAATCCATTCATTAATATTTTTAATGAGGCTTTGCATGTTTTTGAAGTGTCTAGGAAGTATAAAGTTGGAAAAGAAATCATTTCTGAGGTGTGTGAATTCTGAAATGTTATACAGTATTGAAATTTACTTTGGGGTGGGTGAGGAATATGCAACTCTGCCACTGACTTTAGGTTTGAACTTTCCTTTCCTGAGAGGAAACTGCTAACTCCATTCTAACCAATAGGACTTCTTGAGGATTAGAAAGCACCCTTTTCCAAATCTGGAGCAGGATGTGTCGTTTGCAAGAACCCCACATTGTATTTACAATATTGAGGAGAGTTTTCAAGGGTTTTTCCACATGTCAAGACTTTATGGTATATTGAATATTGAGGACTGAGACATTTTTTGTTTAAACTTTCCAGCCCTGTGTGAAAAACTAAATGTTCCCACCCCGACCCTTCCATTGATCTTATAATTCCAGGACTGAAAGTACAAGCTTATGGGGCTTATAACACTTGCCTCATAAAGTGGTCCCTGAATATTTTTGTCTGCCTCCTCTCAATGTAGTGGTGCCACTAGAATCCCTTATACCCATTACAGAAAAACTTCAACTTTATCTGGGTTTCATATTAGTCTGGTGCATGTGCATTATGTATGGGAGAAGACAGACAGTGATTGAATATACCAATTTTACAGTTCATTCCTTGTCTATAATGAGGAGAAGCCAGCATGCAGTTGGGAGAAAGTGAATGAGACATGTCAGCCCTGTTCCTGTATATGAACCAATATTGTTTGTTATGCCCCCTCTCCAGCAGAATTAATATGTTCCCATTGCAGCCAAGGGCCACAAGAGGCCTGCACGGAAATGAATGGATCCTGACACCTTGGGGTTCTTGCAAATACATTTGCCACATTGCTGTTGTAGAAGTGGCGGCCACTGGAAGGACATATTCTTATTCCCTTGTAGAGTGGCACTGACTTTAAAATGCTCTGTAGGCAAATTCTTGAACCAAAAGGGACCTGGAGGGTTGACCCAAGAGCACACCTGCAATATAGCCTTTATGTCGGCTTATTTGGCCTGACATTCCTGAAAGTACTCTGAGGATCAGAGTTTTTGTAAGTGCTGAAGACTTTGGTTTCAGGACAGCTGTTTTCAGACCGCCTTGATTTGCGAATCTTGACAAATGAACATGTTCAAGTGTGCTGTGTAGGCAAAGCTGTATCTTCTTCTTCATCATCATTTATTTATAAAGCACCATCAATGTACATGGCTCTGTGCACAATTAAAATAGTAAATTCTACCCCAAAGGGCGTACAATCTAAAACCTGATAGGCTTTTGGATTCCTTAGATTTGTTAGCCTTGAGAGCATAATTCAGAGTGTTGGTGCTGACCTTTAAAGCTCTAAACGACCTCGGCCCAGTATACCTGAAGGAGCGTCTCCATCCCCATCGCTCAGCCTGGACACGGAGGTCCACCTCCGAGGGCCTTCTGGTGGTTCCCTCACTGACAGATGCAAAGTTACAGGGAACCAGGCAGAGGGTCTTCTTGGTAGTGGCACCCTCCCTGTGGAATATTCTCCAGTCAGATGACAAGCAACTATCTGACTTTTAGAAGACATCTGGAGGCAGCCCTGTGCAGGGAGGTTTTTAATGTTTGAAGTTTTGCTGTGCTTTTAATATTTTGTGGGGAGCTGCCCAGAGTGGCTGGAGCAACTCCATCACTCCGTCGGATGGGTGGCATAATAATAATAATAATAATAATAATAATAATAATAATAATAACTTCATTGGATTTCACTAGTACCTGCTGTCACCTGAACTTTGCCACTGATGATGATGATGATGATGATGATGATCTTTTTCCATTCTTCCTGTGCTCAGAGACATACTTGGAAGGAGAGGACATGTTTGGTGAAAGGGCAATTGCCCTCTGTTCGGCTGTGACTTGCACATAGCTCATCAGGCTGGAGAGGCTTTCTTGGAAAGGGTTGCTTGCATTCATGGGCAGAAGCTTAGCTGAAGCCAAAGCAGATGGGGAACTGGGGGCGGAAAGCAAACTGGCTTATGTTCCATTTGTGCTTCACTGACTAGACATGCTATCAAAAGTCAACAAGTTCTTTCCTTCCTCTTTTCAGATCAATTCTTCCATGTCTCTGCTCATGATAATTCTCTAGAGATGGTAGTTGAGTTTTCTTGTGGCAAGTACGGTACTATCTGAGGCTTACTGCTGTTTTGCAAGCTTGTTACCCATCTTTGAGGAGGGAATGCTTAGTTGATTTAAAATTTTTGCACAAATTGGCCACCCATCCCCATATGTTGTCTGGGCAGCTTAACGAAAATAAAATACAATATTATGATACAATGCAATAATAATGTAATGAGCTTGGTTTTGCAGCACACAGTTTTCAAAGAACATTTAGAATTTCTAAAATGTGTCTTAAAATAAAACATTTGTAAGAAGGATTGAGACTTTGAACGCTGGAAAAACGTTGAGACATGGAAAAGAACTGAGAGCCAGTATTTTGGCATAGCTCAGTTAGATACAGCAGAGTCTCACCAAGCCTCTCATTGGATTCCAAGGGTCTATACAGTTTCACATATCCATAACAAGCCATGGTATAGCCGTACTGCAAATGTTCAATACAGCAGTGATTGAAAAATGGCATAATGTGGAGCAGGGAGCTTTTCAGGTTAGCCGGAATGTAATTACCCCAGTTGGGATGTAGCCAAGATACCAGTTCACAAATGGCATGCAGAACTTTGGCTGGGTGTGACCATTTCTTCTCCCTTCCACTTTTCCTAAAGGCCTGAGTGAAAAGGCAGCTCTGACTACTTCTGTGCTTATAAAGCACCCCCATTCTGTTCCTTTTCTTCAAAGTGCATCTCTTTCTCTCTTACATGGCGTATCCTCCTGTATCCTCCTGTGTGCGCATGGTGCTGGCCATTTCAATGGGATGCTAGTGCTTACATTAATTGGACCCCTTGGTGTGCCCAGCGCTTCCTGCTGCTTATTAGTCAGCTTCCTCTTCCTAGAACTGCGAGGGCCTTGGGGCTCAGGAATAAATACATTTCTCACTCAAAGAGGCTTCATGAGCTGGTTGCTTATTCTGAAGCCCTGGGGATTGACACGAGAGCAGGCGGGCTGCCTGTTGTGCTACTGATGATCACTTTGATACTAAACAAGTCTCTTAGGGAGCAGGAAACCTGTACAGCATATTTGGCATTTTGTTTCATATTTATGTGTCTACTCTACGACATTAAAGGAATTTGGTGGTGGCAGCAATCTGATTTTTTGCGCTTAAAAAACAACAACCCCAAATGTGTCCGCTAGAATAAATGATACATGTTTGGAAATGGTTTTCGTGGCTACTATTTCACCCATGAGGTTGGATACTTTGTCTGGGCTTTTGCTGTATTGAAAGGATTGCTAGCTATAAAACATGGTGGAGGGCAGTAATATGGTTGTAGGTGCAGTGAAGAAGACAAAAGAGCTATGGGAAATGCCAGAGACATTTACTGAATCTGGCCGCTAGATGCCCAGACTCTGTGCATGTGGCCACTGCTGTATTTCCAAAGTGGCATAGTAAAATTGTGTTTTAATCCATAGATTAGTCTGTAGGGTTCAGTTGGGGACCGAGAGAATGGCACTTGGGGTGTCTACGGTTGCCTTACCTCTGACCAGGATTTTGTCTTCTGCACATAAATAAGCACTGGGTACAGAATTCAGTACCCGGAGAATCCTATTTTATCTTGTAAACAGTATATATGAAGGTATATGGACACTGCTTAGTGAAAGCACAGAAGTAGAATTTGGAGGTTGTGTGCAGTAGGTCTAAAGTAGGATTTCTGATCGCTGCGGATGGGACTTTAGCATCCTGCATGGTTCCTTTGCCTAGCTAGACTAAACGATGCCACACAGATATTTGCAGGTGCAGAACTGGGTTGCTTTGGGCAGCCTATACTGTACATAGAACTGTGCTGCACACTCAAGCCATGACATTTCCCCTGTAGGTTGCTAGTAATTCATGGTCTGTGTTAATTTGCTCAATAACGCTATGCACTGTGGCAGCAGAGTGGGATAAGGTCCAGAATGTATGCTAATCCTATGACAAATGTGCTGCAAATTCAGATTTAGGGGGTGTACCTGAGGGCTCACACTTCTGCTTGCCCCGTGATTTCTAGGCATGGTTCCAAGAGGTTTATCTTTTGCCCACGGCTTTCCCCAGGAAAACCCACTGTCCACCGCTGAATTGGAGCAAATGTCAATTGGGCCTTCTGTGGATTGATGTTTGTTCCAGTTCAGCGGTAGGCAGTGAGTTTTCCAGGAGCAAGCGGCTGGGCAAACAGAAGTGTGGATGAGCCCTGAGTCATTTGTGTGAATGTAACTGATTCAGATTACACATGTGGTGCTTGAGTTTACCCAGTGCAGAATTAGGATTTTTGCTGTTTTGGCTTAGTGCATGATCTGGCCCAGTTATATGGCTCCAGATGCAGTGTTGCACAGTGACACAAGTCAGCTCTATGTAGCTGCATTTATCTTTGCTGCTGCTTGCCTTATTAATTAGGTGTGACACTTGGCAATCATCCTGCTAGGGTGCTGTTAACTCTTTCCTGATTTCCTTCTGCTCATAGAGTTTCCCCAAAGAGTTCTGGCTTGTGCCTTTCAGTCTGACAGTAGCTTGCTTGGTAATTAGGGTTGCCGTGTGTCCTCTTTTTCCAGGACATGTCCTCTTTTTCAGGAGTAAAATTTGAGACAAATTGCATTTATTTGCTTTGAATGGCTGTCACAGTGTCCTCTTTTTTTGCTCTTCAGAATACAGCATGCCTACTCTGTATTATTAAACAATTTAGGAACATTTTTGACAGGAAGTCTTTCCTCTGGTAGGACAGATCAGTAGATAACACCTTTTTTTTTTAAAGATGAAACTCTGTTAAAAGCATAATGCCTCAGAGCAAAACGGATGCTGAATTCCTAGTGATTAAATATTTAAAGTGCAAACGACATGAGCTCGGCTTTTCCAAGGAATTGGAGAATAATTTCACTTGTGCCTGGCACCTAAGGTAATTGGAGCTAGGGCAAAAGTTGCATGACTGGGAAGGAATGTGCAGGTGGCTTTTTAGGCCGACTTTAAAAATGTGTAGCAACTTATTTAGTAAAAATAATGGCCATTTGCCTGCTTATTTATCCATGTCAAAAATAAATTTATTTGTGCAGAATAAATCCAGAAAAAAATACAATTACTAGATAATGCTTCTGAAACTGGTTTCCATTCCACTACCAAGCAAGGTATTAATTTATGTACAAGAGTTTTGAGTATGCCAGGGAAATCTGTGTGTGCTGTAATACCTGCTTGAGGCTTGTGAGCGGCTTCTACTTCTTCACAATCAGAATGGCATACAAGAGATAGCCTTGGATGATGCATTTCCTTTCTCATAAAATGAGTTGCAAAGTCCAGGGACTCCTTGATCTGTAAGGTTTTTGTCCTCAAATGACTTTTTAATTTGATGGTGGCATGACACTCATGTTCTGGTAGTTTGACCTTACGGATAAAACAGGTTAGAATCAAAACTTAAAACAGTGAGTTCTGTTTGGAACGTTACTTTTTAAAATATTTTTCTTCTCTTGCTGCTCATATCTTTAAACTCAGACAATGCAAAGATGAATGCGCAAGCAGGAAGTGTTATTGGGTGTGATCGCTTCATAGAGGTTTGCATTTTATTTCGGCTTCAACCACAACAGCAGCTGAACAAATCTCTGGTTTGATTCGCTGTATGTATTATGAAGAACTTTGTGCTAATTTAATGTTTTTGGCAGCTCTTGCACTTCCAAACATCCTCTGAAATTTTCCTTTAGCTATGTAAAGTTCAACCTCCTAAGACGGCAACAGAAGTGACTTGCGTATGGTTCTTAGCCAGGAATACCAAGTGTAGAACATTCTGATGCCTGCCTGCAAAAAGGTCCATTTTTCTTCACAGCTGAACTTTCATTCACCGACTAATTTAGCTATAAACTGGAGTTTCTCATTTTATTATGTGGAAAGCAACCTGGGCTCCTTTTTTAAAAAGCAGCTTTTGAGAACCATGGGGAATTGCTCATTAGAAACTGATAACTACTTCTGTGTTTTGAGATCTGCTGGGGTATTCGAGGTCAGTTTTGTTAGATAACATTGGAAAGATCTACTTCTCACTAGAAAAGCATTTTCCAAAAATGAAAGAAAACAGAGTGAAACTTTGCTTCATCATTACTCTAAGTGAGAAGAATTTGGCAAAAGCACAGATTTTTAAAGTGACGTGCTACGTGGATTTAGGGACAGGGAATGTTTAGGAGAAAATAGTCATTTTCTAAGTGTGAGTAAAATAGTAGGCTAATGGAGCAACTTCCCCCTTGTTTGAAAATTTCTCTGCAGCTGTGTGGCTTTATCTTGAGAACACCCTGAACATGCTAGATTTCTTAGAAGGTTCCTATCAGGGACAGGAAGAGGACAGTGAAGGTCCAAGGCCTTAATTTAACACATATGCCCAAGTTTGCTGACAAGCATTAAGTTTAGCGGGCCCAATCCTGTGGAACTCCCTCCTGCTGAACTTCAGGCACTCAGGAAAGACTTTTCTATTTCAACAGACATGTTAATGTAGCTATCTGTGTCTATGATTAATTTTAATTGTTCTTTGTATGTTTTTTTAAAAAAAATTTAAATTGATGCACTCTGCTTAAAAGCTCTGAATATTAAGCAATTTATAAATACTTGAAATTAATAAAATGTGTTGCTCCGGATAGCCCTTTCACAGCATATACTAGAAATTGGAATTTCAATTCTACAGCTACAGCAATCTGGAGCTGATTATGTTTAAACATTAGGAAGGCTTTCACTGAGGTGCAACCCAGTCATTTATGGAAGATCAGTTTTATATCTGATGGAATTGTTTCCTTTTTTTAAAAAAAGAGTTTGCGCTGATGGTTTTAGAGTTTTTACAGTTTGTTGAATTGATTTCATCCCTTTTAGAGCCGAATCTGCTTTTTAACATGTACACTGCTCCGATGGCCTTATGCTGTGAAGTGGTCTAAGTGTATAATAGTAAATAATAATTAAAAAGTGTTAGTCTTTAAGTAGTGACAGGACTGTTCTGCTATAGGAGATTAGCATGACCCATCCCTCTGGAAACTCCCACCATATTCCTTTTGCATCTTTGTTGGCAACTGACAGTAGGGATGGGATATTTTTGGGACTTATTCAGATTCACAGCCATGAAGCATTTTTCATGCTAGGGTGAGCTGCGCTTGTCGTGAGTTAACGTCTGTGATCCGTTGGGTGGTAATGATCTTGATAAAGAAACTCCATTGTTTTTACTGATAAGAGTTTTTACATTGTTTACCTTACTCTAATAAGATTTTTGTAAAAACAAATCTCTGTGCTCTCCACCACTGTTGAGCGCTGGACCTTTTTGTCTAGCTTCTGGTGCAGATTGTAGGAAGGGACAATCCCATAGTTCCCATAGTCTTGCATGCATATGCTATCCTCCCACAGAGGTTGGTTTGGGTCCTGGTTTGAAATTGGCAGCCGACACAGACAGTGTTTACCGGACCACTAAAACAGTTTCATCCTCTCTTCCAGCACATTTCAAGTTCCGTAAATAACAGCTGGGATTGCAGCAGGAAACGGCTTCCCTCTGGTTGCCTTTTATATAGATATTTATAATGCAAGAAATGGGTTGTTGCCATTCTGTTTGGAAGCCTGGTTTGTTTTGCAATTCCTTTCCCCTTAATTGCACAATGAGCTAGCAGATTTTCTGAAGGAAAAGGGGGATTTTTGAGCAAGAGTGAAAATGAGTACACCTTGACTTGTGGCTGTAGGCATCCTCTGCCTCCTTAGCTCTTAGCTGCCTACAGTTGGAAGCAGAATCCTGGGTTAATTATTTTTTATAGTGCCATTGGTGTGTGTTGTTGTTGTGTAAAAGTGCATAAATGCAAAAGAGGCTTCTGCCCTGACGAGTTAGCAGTTTCCATACTTCAAGATTGGGGAAAATGACTAAATGAAAGGAGGAAGAGGAATGGATTTATGTATGGAAATATATGTGTGTACCTCGGGTTACATACGCTTCAGGTTGCATACGCTTCAGGTTACAGACTCTGCTAACCCAGAAATATTACCTTGGGTTAAGAACTTTGTTTCAGGATGAGAACAGAAATTGTGCTCCGGCGGCGCGGCAGCAGCAGGAGGCCCCATTAGCTAAACTGGTGCTTTAGGTTAAGAACAGTTACAGGTTAAGTATGGACCTCCGGAACGAATTTAACCCTAGGTAGCACTGTATGTACATTATGTATGTAAATGTAACACATAATAACAACAACGAGTGTCTAATGGTAAAAGGAACACCTTTCAACTTTTTTTATGTGTAGTATGGCTTCTAATTTGCGTTGGGGATTTGTGGGGTAGAGAGACACTGACTATCTGAGGTTGATTAGAATTTGGCATTATTAATAATTTATATAGGGCCATCAGTGTGCATAAAGATGTGATCCAACATTTTAACCCTCGGGATCCATTTCTCATGAAAGTTCCGCCCTGCAAACTATGTACTACATTTTGGGTGTCCCGTAGAACATTTGAGATTGACTCCATGTCTTCCCTTCTCTTTAACCTATTTAACTTTTGAATGCTTTAAACTGCCACTTGGGATCTGTAAGTTTAATTAATTGGCCTTGTTTTCATTTCCTTCTTGTACTTTTGTTCAGGGTTCGGCGTTTTGGGAAGCAAAAGAATCTTACTTTCTTAAAGTCAGATGGGTTTGTTTGTTTTCTGTCCATTGATTTTACTGGGTCTTGGATGGCTTCCATAGATTCTTTCAGCAACAATGTGAGGGAAGTGGCTTCATTTTTCTCCTCCCAAGCATGACTTGCCTAGTCTGCCCGAAAGAGCTTTGGAAGAATGCTGGGTAGAGTCTTTGAAAAGAGAGGGGTTTCCCCTTAGCAGGACAAAACTGTAAAATGCATATTAAGTGGCTAAAGAGTATTACAGTAAAGGGAAAACTTTCTCTGATGTGAAAAGTCTGTTTAAACAGTTCTAGGAAATTCTTCTCTGCTCCTAATAGCTGTGACTTTATACAGAACACCTCTGTGTAAAACATTTTTCCACGCTGACTCAGAAAGGTTGTGCTGGTGTGTGTGTGTGTGTGTGTGTGTGTGTGTGAGAGAGAGAGAGAGAGAGAGAGAGAGAGAGAGAGAGAATGAGGGGCACATACCTGCTGCGGTACCAGCCCTTGAAGTGAAAAGAGATCCCTGCTTACTGCAGCGTAGAATCCTATCTTCAACTAGGAGTGATTCCGCCCTTTTCTTCCCTCTCCAAAGTTCATCTAATGGCCAGGGCTCTGTGTTCTATGATGTCACTGTACAAATGTGTCACACAATCTAGCACTGTAAGTTCGCTTTTTTTTTTTAAGGAAAAGTGGACATAAGAGCCCTGATGGATCAGGCTATAGGTGCACCAGTTGCATGAGGATTGGAACCATAGAATTGTAGAGCTGGAAGGGGTCCCAAGGGTCATCTAGTCCAACCCCCTGCAATGCAAGAATCTCCGCTAAAGCATCCATGACAGATGGCCATCCAACCTCTTCTTTAAAACCTTCAAGGAATGAGAGTCCGCAACCTCCCAAGGGAGACTCTTCCACTGTCAAACAGCTCTTACTGTCAGAAAGTTTTTCCTGATGTTTAGTTGGTGTAATGGTTATAGGGGTTGCTCGTGCGTAAGTTGCCGCCACTCCTGGCTAGGTTGCCTGGTTAAACCTTTTCTGTCTGGACAGCCCTTTGTGGCTGTTTCAGTCGCTAGCAGAATCCATCAGTCAGCATTTCTTGAACCTCTTCCAGCAGAGAAGTTCTTTGATGCCAAGTCTCTGCCTACTCTCCCTGCGCGGAAGTCTTCTGCGCAGGGTGGTTGTGGGCAGCGGAGGACCCGTGCTCTTCCCGCTGGTCTCTGGCGAGGAGTCCTGGAGCCCCCTCGCCGATTCCCCCATCTGCCCCCCTTTATCCTTGGTGTTATGCTGATTTCCTTCCCCAGCCGATGAGCTCCCTCTCTCCCTGCTGGGCCCTTCTCCAGCATCGCTTGGGAGCCTTGCCTCCGTCTCTGGCTCCGATGGCAGTTTCCTGACAGTTGGAATATCCTTTTTTTTTGTAACTTGAAGCCACTGGTTCAATTCCTGCCCTCCAGAGCAGAAGAAAACAAGCTTGCTCCGTCTCCCATGTGACAGCCCCTGAGATATTTGAAAATGGCTATCATATCTCCTCTCAGTCTCTTCTATTCAAGGCTAAACATACCCAGCTCCTTCAGCTGCACACAGTATTCCAGATGTGGTCTGACCAAGGCAGAATAGAGTGGTACTATTACTTCCCTGGAAATTAGGCTCCTTGTCCATGTTTTGAGGAGCTGACCTTGAGTCAACCAGTCGGAACTCAAACCTCAAAGGGAAGGACATACATATTTGGGGACAATTTCTGCAACTCCAGTACAACCTTCTACCCAAAGGACAGAAAGATACTTACAGTCAGGAGCCTGATTTTGGGGAAGAGGGTGACTTATCTGGGAAGGCTTCCTCTTCTTTGCTGCCCCAACATTCCTCTCCAAAGCATCTTTCCCCCTCAGACCTATCCAGTGCTTCTTAGTAAGGCCATCACAACTCTAAAATTATATCCTCCTAAGGTGGCACTGTGGGTTAAACCACAGAGCCTAGGATTTGCTGATCAGAAGGTTGGCGGTTCGAATCCCCGCAACGGGGTGAGCTCCTGTTGCTCGGTCCCTTCTCCTGCCAACCTAGCAGTTCGAAAGCACGTCAAAGTGCAAGTAGATAAATCGGTACCGCTCTGGCGGGAAAGTAAATAGCGTTTCTGTGCGCTGCTCTGGTTCTCCAGAAGTGGCTTAGTCATGCTGGCCACATGACCGGAAGCTGTACGCCAGCTCCCTTGGCCAATAAAGCGAGATGAGCGCCGCAACCCCAGAGTCGGCCACGACTGGACCTAATGGTCAGGGGTCCCTTTACCTTTACCTTAAGGTCCCTACCAGCACACAGTAGTGTGAGGCTGACGAAGCACATAGCTCTTCTGACATGTTCCCCAAAACAAAAAAAAATTCCTTCCAGTAGCACCTTAAAGACCAACTAAGTTAGTTCCCTAGCAGTCAGAACTGGAGAGGGACAGAAAAGTAGATGGCAAATATGCTAATCTAAGATGCTTCTTGAATGTTTTGGAAGTAATGAGGCTTGGTAATGATCTCTCCTAGGCTTCCAGGACCTGCGTCCTCAATCAGTTGCCTTTTGGCCCTGGCTTTTCCTGAGGTGTTGGGTGATGAGAGACGACATGGCTATTGTGTGAACTGAAACAGCCTTTGTATAGAGAGTAGCACTCTTAATGAATGCATAAGAATGCGTCTTTTCCTTGGCAGGAAAATGGTTGGACTTGGAAGACTTTGCTCCTGCCTTCAATTAGCTGGAGAGTCCAGCTGCAACAGGTTTAATTGGCAAAAAGAGAGTCTTGTTCTTTTACACAAGCCGGATATGAGGAGCGAAAGGGTATGGCCAGTTAACTCAGCATTAGGAGCAGGCAAAAACATTCATGTTATTTTGATGAGAAACCTGTGATATCATTGCTATCCATAATAAATGGTTTGCTTTTCAGCATTCTTTTTGAGGAAAGGAATAATACATCTGTACCTGTCTGTGAATCCTCTATCATCACATTGGACAATCCAGTGTATACCAATGCTTGCTTGGGGTCTTTTTTAAAAATTGAAAGCAAGCTTTATTATTGCAGATCAAATTCTGCACCAGGTATAAGTAAAAAAGGAGCCCCCAAGCTGCAATCCGGTCCTCAGTGCTTGGGGTGGATACTTGTTGATGGGGTTTTCTGTTATGAAATTTGGAGAGGATGACTGTTTCATAACTTTGAAGATATTAAATGTTTGATGAAAGAAGATGCTTTCTTTTGGGTATCAAAGCCAAAACTACTCCAGGGAATGCCCCCTGCTAGCAGTTCTAATAATACTTCTGTTTAATAAAAGAAATACCCAAAATATACTGCGTACGAGAACTCCTAGCAGGAAGCTAGGTGTGTGTGTATATTGGTGGAAAACTATGTGATGTGAACATGTAAAATCAACCCTGTATATGGCTCCTAAAATAATTTGATAATCACTTGTACAGAAAGAACCTGCAGTCAGTGAAACAAATACAGTGGTACCTTTGTTTGCAACCGCTTTGGATTACAACCACATCAAACCCGGAAGTGTGTGTCCCCTTCTTTGGATTACAACCCATTTTGGGGGGGAGGCCCTATTGGCGAAAGCACACCTTGGGTTACAACCTGTTTTGGTTTACAACTGGACCTCCGGAACGGATTATGGTTGTAAACCAAGGTACCACTGTAACTTGGATACTACCCTATTTTTTCATGTATGAGACAAGGGTTGGTTTTTTTAAATTAAAAAAGAATGTTAAAAATTGGGGGTTGTCTTATACACGGGTAGTGCAGAGGGTGGTTGGGCGATTGTTGGTAGCTGCAAGTAGGAGATATACAGTGGCGATTGGGTGGTTGATTGGTATATGCAGCAAGGTTGGGATAGGTGCCCCCCCCCATTTTCTTAATTTGGAGTCCCCAAAAATAGGGGTAGTGTTGTACATGGAAAAATACAGTAATTACTACAGTGGTACCACACACCTCCAGTTGCATATCCTTCAGAATGCAAACACTGCAACCCAGAAGTATTTTTCTGGGTTTTGTCGCATGCGCAGAAGCGCTCCACCACCACGCGTGCATGCGCAGATGCAGTCCCTCTGGTTGCGGAAACCTCGGGATCCGACCGGAGCTCTGGAACGGATCCTGTCCGCAACCAGAGGTACCACTGTATTCGCTATATGTAAGTCTCAAAGCACCTTGAAGAATAAACATACAATACAGGATGTAAAAAACCAATAAAAAACACTGAGACACTAAAGCAATAAAAACCATTCCATTACCACCAGCCCAACCACTACATAATAACCCCCCCATCCCCAAAACCACGAACTGCAAGAAGATTAACACTTCAGTGTTGGAGCTGGGGGGGGGGGGTTGTCAAGCAGTGAAAATATATGTTTCAGGTGAGGCTCCCTTGAGAGTATCCCATAAGTGGGGCTATGTGCGGGATGTACTAGCATGCCATACCCTCCAACATTTCTCCGATGAAAGTAGGGACGTCCCATTCCATAATGAACATTTTACTATTTATACCCCGCACATCTTACTGGGTTGTCCCAGCCACTCTGGGCGGCTTCCAACATATATAAAAACATAATAAAACATTAAATATTAAGAAACTTCCCTATATAGCTTTGCCTTTAGACAGCTCAGGGGTCGGATAACTCCATACCCTCCAACATTTCTCCAATGAAAATACAGTAATACCTCAGGTTGTGAACGTGATCCGTGCGGGAGGCATGTTCGCAACTCGCAGCGTTCACAGCCCGAAGCACCGTGTCTGTGCACGCGTGTGACGTGATTTGGCACTTCTCCGCATGCGTGTGACGTCATTTTGCGCTTCTGCGCATGCGTGAGCGCCGAAACCCAGAAGTAACCCGTTCTTGTACTTCCGGGTTTGGCGTGGTCGGCAACACGAAAACGCACAACCCGCAGCGTTCATAACCCGAGGTATGACTGTAGGGACATCCTAAGGAAAGTGGGACATTCTGGGATCAAATCAGAAAATTGGGACGACTTTTCTAAATCAGGGACATCCCTTGAAAATAGGAACACTTGGGGGGTCTGGAATGCATTAGTACTGGAAGTGAATAAACAATGTGAAAAAGTGTATGCACTAGCAATCTTGCGTCCTTGTTCATGCACAGGCTGTGCTTACATGGAGCTTTGATGGCTTCAAAAATGGCTTTTAACGTTTGGAATTTAAGGCGAGAAATCCTCTTTTTTGAGCTTTTGGCATAGTGTTGCATGAAGAATGCACCCTGCCTGTCTCCCAGCTGCAATGGCCCCTAGAACAGATCATTTTGGTTAACATGTTTAGTGTGTCTCTTTTACTTCTTCACTTAATGGGAACATGAGTTGCTAGAATGATACCTCTGCTGAACTCCAACCCTAGCTGAATGTATTTGGCAATAGCCCTGTAAATGGAAAATGAGCAGAGCCAATGAATATTGGCCCACTACTCTCCCCTTTTCCCTTTCCCTTTCCCTCCCCCTTCTTGGTTTGTTGTGTGTGGTGTCAATATCTGAACAAACCCCAATTCAGTAAAATACGCATTTTAAAAACCTGGGAGGATACAGGCATCTCTGCACTCTTTTTTATTTTCTTTGTAATACAAATCAGAATGTATTTCTCATGAGAGGAACATGTTCCCCAAGTGTGTTAATTTGCTTTGATACTACTTGGCTGTAGGCTTCACATTAAAGAAGCAGTGGGAAGCTGTGGGAGAAGAATAGTCTGTAAGTAGTTAAAACTGATGAAAATTAATTGAATAATTGAGGATTCTGGCACTACTGCAATTTGTGGCAATGTCAGATTGTAGCCCAACTACACATTAAAACATATGGAAAAGGAAGTTGGGGTTTTGAAATCCTACTTAAAGTGGTCATAATTCTTTAGGAAGTAAAAATCTCTTGGCAGTGCTAAAGACATGGTGGTTCAGAAACAGATCACATTGGATGTTAGTCTGGCCTTGGGCTGTAGGACGTGAAATGTTTTAGGCAGTTGAGACAGAAGTTCATAACATCTAGCAAAGCTGGACAGAAAAATGAAGTATTGTTTTCACATATCTAGTTGAATTGTTAACCCGTCTGGCCTTTGAGCAGGTAACAAATAATGTGGTGTGTGTGTGTGTGTGTTTTAAATAGGAAAAAAACCCATGCATAGAATTGTGCTGTAAAAATGCTTAACTCAGACTGCATTGTATTGATAATCGTTTACATTTTGCCTTGATTTTGGGTAAGATTACATTCTTGACATTGGGATTCTGGTAATTGCAATTTCTCCTTGCAATTTCTTCTATAGGTGGTGATATCTCCGGGGAAATGGCAGACTAAAAACAAATGCTTGATCTGGCATATGCTAACTGGAATGTTTCTAAATGTAAATAGAGAGTCTAAGGGCCATCTCTCTTGTGTGTGACTATTTGCTTATTGGTTACTGTTAATCTGTCTTTATCCTTCAAAAACATTTAGAAGAGAAATGTATTCTGTAATATTCTTAACATTTGATATAATCAGGTGTTTGCAAGTAAGTGGCGATCTTGTAGATCAGTGTTTCCCAACCTTGTGCCTCCAGATGTTTTTGGCCTACAACTCCCATCATCCCTGACCACTGGTCTTGCTAGCTAGGGATGATGGGAGTTGTAGGCCAAAAACATCTGGAGGCACAAGGTTGGGAAACACTGTATGTAGATGCATCCTCTCTCTTTTTTGGAGAGGGACTGGTTGGGGCTACTATAGAGAATAAATTACATTGGTGAATGAATTAATCCTTTTAATGCTGTAGAGAAAATATTCTGTGGCCCCAGGCACTAGATACAGCATGTGTGTGCATGCATGGAAGAAGGAGGTAGCAACCCTGAAGATAATTTGAATCCATATTTTCCTTTTTTGGGGGCGGGGGGAGCTGAAGCCCAGAATGTATCCATCTGCTTGAATAAGGTACTTAACAGTTGATGTTTTTCAACTGTTAAGTACCTTTTTTTAGGGCAAGGATTTTGAAGAGGAGTTCAGGCCTTGGTAAATAAATTAAGACAACTAATATATTTTGTTCTTCTGGTCAGATGGCTGCAGCATCACCAAGCCTTTGTTTCCGAAGACTTTTCTTACTACTTGTTCTTACTATTAGCTTTTTCCCCTACTGTACCATTGCGAGGACTCATTGTAAGGACTCAGTGCCCTAATCTCCCCCATCCTATATATGCTGAAACCATTGTTCTATAATTAACTGCTTCCTGCTTGGGTTTTGCTGTGCTTTGTCAGATGAGGACCACATAGGCTTCTTGACACTTTCCAGTGACATTTGCCTGTTCTGTTTTGCATTCCTAAGAAACAATGTATGATGGCTAGGCTTTGCTCTAATGAGGTCTTTCTGTCTTGATTTTCCAAATTTTCTGATGATGCAAGTAACTTAGGTCTCAGTTTAATAGGTTAAAATGGAGGCAATTGTGAGTTGAGCTGATGAGTGATACTCCTTGCTTTTCCAATACTATATTGAGAGTCAGTGTGGTGTGTTGGTTAAGAGCGGTGCATTCGTAATCTGGTGAACCAGATTCGCTTCCCCGCTCCTCCACATGCAGCTGCTGGGTGACCTTGGGCCAGTCACACTTCTCTGAAGTCTCTCAGCCCCACTCACCTCACAGAGTGTTTGTTGTGGGGGAGGAAGGGAAAGGAGAATGTTAGCCACTTTGAGACTCCTTAGGCTACTGATAAAGCGGGATATCAAATCCAAACTCCTCCTCCTCCTCCTCCTCTTCTACTACTACTACTAAACTATCAGAATTCTTCTGGTCTTCTACAGAGTGGTACGCATGCATGGAAAACTGGTTCGTATCACCCAGATCATTCAGCACCAAAGATGTTTCATACCACTTGCTATCAGGACACACACACTTTAAAAAATGCTTTTCCTTATTCTGTATGTACTTTTCCCAATTACCAGTACTTGAGATACAGGCAAATGGGACCTGTTGTAAAATGTAGTCTGGGTTTCACCTGGCAGCTGCTGGGGGTCCTCCTTCTTACTTATGAAATGGAGAAGTTGGGGGCAGGAAGCTTCTTCCCTTCGTTGCATGTTCTGGCCAAGCAACTCATATCCAGCCACCCTGCCTGGATACCTGCACTCTTTTATTTTGGCTTTCTCTCAGCAGATGTGTTGTGGTACTGAATAGTTGTGGACTTGAGAGTGTGCATGAGTGACCCATGATGGACTCCTGCCCTACTTTTGCAGAGTGTGTCCATCTTTCTCAGTGAGCAAGGTGTGGGTCCGTCTTTCTCAGTCAGCAGCAGTGCTGCTACTCATGTTGCTATCACTGCCTTCCCTCCACTCGCATCTGTGTGTCTTGCTGAGTGTTGAAGATTTGAGTGCACCACCCTGCACAAGTCATGATAAAAGGAAATGAAACAGTCATGGCATGACTCTTCTCTTCCTCACCCCCACCCCTTTTCATTCTTGGACGCAGTGTTTGAAATTCCCTGGGCACTAGACACATTTTGCTACTGGCATGGACCCATATGAAACTATGTGGAGATTTGTGGGCACCAAGTTGGCGACAGGCATCTCCATCGAGCCAGCTGAGTTGTGCACAGCAAAAGATGTGCATTTTGTGCTTCGTGAATCATGGACCCCTTGCTGGGCACCTTAGTTCTCCATCACCACATTAAGGAACATAAGTGCAGGGCTGAGTATAGATATATTTGACTGTGCTACAGCCTTTCCACAGAAACTCACAGACCATGGTTTAAAAACCTCTGCCTTAGCCCATAGTTTATACCCTTCCCATTTTCACTGTGTACATTTCTCTATCATGCATACTGGGACGAATGAATTGTTATAAGAACAATCTATAGTCAAGCAATGTGGTTGTGATCATAGAGTCACAGAATTGTAGAATTGTAGCGTTGGAAGGGTCCCTGTGGGTCATCTAGATAGATAGTGAATAGATGAATAGATGAATAGTGAATAGATAGTTGTGGCAACTGCAACCCAGGTTTAAGGTGCTATTTGGTGCCTAGTTTATATATCTGAGTTGCTTGGATATGTGTGGGCATTTTTTGGAAACAGTATACTTGTGCATACCTCCAATTTACCCCAGGTATTCTGGTAACTTGTGTTTCTCAGGGAGAAACAGAGGGAGTTGTATGCAATAGGCAACTGTACCAAACTGTTGGGACTACGAAACAATATGGTTTCATGCCTGACAGGTTAGGCTTTCTGGAAGCTAGAACAGCCCTAATTATAACTGCTGCTAGAACTACAGGCTTTCAAATGTGTGCACACTATGAAAGTTGCAAGAGGGCCAGTAAATTAAACCAAGATTTATGTGACGACAGAGTGATCTGAGCCAGCCTTTTTATTGGAAAAAGTACACAACCCAACAGTTGCAGGGACTGAACACTAAGCAACTCTGCCTTATAAATGTTGCCACAAACACTTTGTCATTTCTCTTTCTGACAGGATTATTAAATCACTGCAGGAAGGAAGGCAGTAGATGCCATATTTGGCTTTCAGGAAAATATCTGACAGCATCTATTGAAACTGTGAACTCAGACTAAATTCATGTTGCCTGAGAAACAAGCACGAATATTACAAACAGGTGGAGATTTTTTTGGGGGGGAGGGGGGAGAGACATTTCATGGAGACAACTCATTTTTTATTTAAAAAAAAAAAGTTGGTTGAATGATCGTTTAACACTCCCAGAATACTTTACGGATTAAACACAAAAATATTTTGGTATAATTTTTTTTTAAAAAAACTACCGAGCAATGAACAGGCAGTAAAAATCCAATATAAAACCAACCTCCCCCCACCAAAAAACAGGGAAGATTTTCACCCGGCACCAAGAGCTGAACAGGGACAGCACCAGGTGATCCTCTCTGGGTGGAAAATTCAATAAGTTGGGATGCCACAAGAGAAAAGGGTTTATTGCCACCTGCTTGGCCTTGAAAGTAAATTTTAATGGCAAGGCAGATTAGCACCTTGGCCCCAAATTATTAAGGCTCTTTGAATTGTGCCTGGAAATGGACATGCAGCCAGTGGAGCTGTTTCAAAACTGGCATAATATGTTTTCATAGGTTTGGTCCCAGTTAATATTCATCTCAGTTTCCAAAACTGCCTTCAAAGGCAAGCATAACACACAATCCTCTGCAACAGTCTAAGCAAGATGATAAACAGTGCGGTAATAGCTGCAACTGGGTTTAACAGAATTTAATACAGTTGCAGGTGGTGCACCAGCCTTGGCTAGTGAAAGGGGCTTCAAGATGGAATTGTATATAACAGCCCCCAGAAGAGCAAAATTGGAGTTTTCAAAGAGAGTGCTAGAGCGTTCCAAGGGCCAGAGAGAGAAGTATGGAAGGCTGTATTTGACCCCTTGGCTGGAGGTTCCACACCCCTGCTATACTCTCTTTGCCAGCATGGGTGGGGACTCTGCTGACCTGTATACCGTATTTTTCCATGTATAAGACAATAGTTTTTCCTTAGAAATAATAGGGAGAAATTGCGGGTTGTCTTATACATGGATAGCAGAGGGTGGACGGGTGATTGATGGCAGCAGCCAGCAGAGGATTGGCAGTGGCGATTGAGCATGTGATTGGTTGCTGTGGCAAGGCCTGCTGATGATTGGCTGTGACTGCGGTAATTGGGCGGTCGATTTACAGCAGCGGCGAGGCGTGCGCGCAGTTGACTGTAGTTATGTCGAGTGAGCAGGTGGGCTTTGGGTGGCGAGCAACCCCCCACCCCAATTTTTTTGTTGCGGTCCCAAAATACAGGGCGCGTCTTATACATGGGGGCGTCTTATACTCGGAAAAATTCGGTGCAATATTTCCACTCCTCTCCCAGCCTTATAACTAATCAGGAGGAGCATAGCCATAAGAGGCCCTGCGTAGGAAAACATCCCCATGTACTTTTAACCTTCCTGTGCAAGAGAACCTTTTATTTTTATTTTTTTAAATCAAACAAAGAAAAACCCTCTAACATATTTTCAACTCATGTTTTGCAATCAAAAACACAACACAGGGCAGCTGAAAGATTTCTGTTCCTTCCCACCAGGTGACTTTTAACCTGTTTGATTTTGTAAACAGAGAGTTTGTGTTAGTAGAAAGAAAATTAGGCTTGGAGGTTGGGGTGAAGAGTTCAGCTCTCCTTAGCAGGTAAAGCACACTGGGTAGCCTTTGGCAAGTTGCAACCTGCCTGTGAATCTCAGACTTTCTGTTAGGACAGATTACTAAGAGAGTTGATATGGAATACAGTGGTGCATCGCAAGGCGAAAATAATTCGTTCCGCGAGTCTTTTCGTCTTGCGATGTTTTTCGTCTTGCGAAGCATGGTCCATCGCAACTGCGCCTCTTCAAGCGGCTTTAGGAAAAAAGCGAACAAACTTGCAAGACGTTTTCGTCTTGCGAAGCAAGCCCACAGGGAAATTCGTCTTGCGAAGCGACGCAAAAACCGAAAAACCCTTTCGTCTTGCGGGTTTTTCGTTTTGCGAGGCATTCGTCTTGTGGGGCACCACTGTAGTAGCTAAACATACAATATACTAACTGGGAGGCGGGCAGCAAAATTTTCCCTCAGTTGTATGTATTTACTAGGTGACCTTAGGTAAGCCCTTCCTCATATCTGCAACATGGAGGATACTACTGGGCATGTTAGCATCTTGGAATTTTCCACATTTTTATTAAATACAGAACATGCCCTTTTATGAAGAATTGTGAGAGTTTGGGCTTTCATTCTAAACTAGCATTCTGGATATATACAAGTAGGATTGCTGCCTGCCCTTCTGTGAAGAAGCTCGCTATGTTATCGATAGCACATGTTTGCTATTTATACAGGTGTATTTTATTGTATTTTCATTCTGGAAATGTGTGTTTTTTGTAACCAAACTTCATTTCTGATTATGGTATGGATAAACTGCTACTGCTTAAAGGAGGGAGATATATGGGCAAATCTGGAAGACTCAATTAAAAGTAAATATTGGGGGGAGGACTTTGAGAATCGGTTATACCATGCTGCTCATAGTTTTGCACTTTTAGTTTTAGTTTAAATGCACGCCAGCTCTGCTTTTTATTCACAGCAGCCCAGCACGTTCCCTCTCTAGAGTAGCAGCACTGTTTTCCTTCTCTTCAGCTCTAGTTTCAAACATTCTTAAGAACTTAAGCGCCCTGCTGTGGCCACTCAGTTGCCTATGGGAAGCCTGGAAGCAGAACCTGGGTACGACAACACTCTCCCCACCTGCGATTGCCAGCAACTAGTCTTCATAGTCATAATGCCTCTGGCAGTGGAGGGAGAACATAGCCATTGCGGCTTATCCCTCGTGAATTTTCCTTTTTAAAGCCACTTGAGTTGGTCATCATGAAGTTGGTGACAGAAGTAAACTATGTACTGTGTGAAAAAAGTGCTTGCTTTTGTTTATCCTGAGTTTTCCAATGTACACTTCTTTGGGTAGGCCTGGGTTCCAGAGGTAGAAAAATTTCATTTGCTTTCTCCATACTATGTATAAGTTTATACAACTCTATCATTGCCTTGGGACGCGGGTGGCGCTGTGGGTTAAACCACAGAGCCTAGGGCTTGTCGATCAGAAGGTCGGCGGTTCAAATCCCCATGATGGGGTGAGTTCCCATTGCTCGGTCCCTGCTCCTGCCAACCTAGCAGTTCGAAAGCACATCAAGGTGCAAGTAGATAAATAGGTACCACTCCAGCGGGAAGGTAAACGGCATTTCCGTCTGCTGCTCTGGTTCGCCAGAAGCGGCTTAGTCATGCTGGCCCCATGACCCGGAAGCTGTACGCCGGCCACAACCCCAGAGTCGTCCGCGACTGGACCTAATGGTCAGGGGTCCCTTTACCTTTACCTTTATCATTGCCTTATTTCTAAACTAAATAATAATAATATAATAATAATTTATTATTTATACCCCACCCTCCACAGGTGTGTGTTGCTCTAAAGGTAAAGGTAAAGGTACCCCTGCCCGTACGGGCCAGTCGTGACCGACTCTAGGGTTGCGCGCTCATCTCGCTCAAGAGGCTGGGAGCCGGCGCCACCCGAAAACATTTCCGGGTCACGTGGCCAGCGTGACGAAGCTGCAACTGGCGAGCCAGCACCAGTGCCGCACACGGAAACGCCGTTTACCTTCCCGCTGGAGTGGTACCTATTTATCTACTTGCACTTAGGGGTGCTTTCGAACTGCTAGGTGGGCAGGAGCTGGGACCGAACGACAGGAGCTCACCCCGCCGCGGGGATTCAAACCGCCGACCTTGCGATCAGCTAGTCCTAGGCACTGAGGTTTTACCCACAGCGCCACCTGCATGCTGTGTGTGTTGCTCTAGTCCCACGATAATGTTGGTTGCCCCTTTCTGAACCTTTACAATATCCCTTTTGAGGTGACAAAACAAGACCTGTATGCAGTATGCCAAGTGCATTTGTGCCATAATTTTGCGTAATGCCATTATGATATTAGCAGTTTAACTTTCTAGTCCCTTTCCTAATGATCCCTAACATGAAATTTGCGTCTTACACAGTGGTTGATACCTTTTTTCAAGCTAACCACTAAGCCCTTAAGCCACCACCAACCAGTTCGGTGAATTTATCTGCACTCCACAGAGATAGAGTCTCAAAATTACTGTTTTGTGTTTCCCACCAATTTTTAATTTTTCCTCCATGCCATTTTGGGAAACCAAGTAGCAGTAACAAACAGTGATGCTTGCAAACTGCCCAACAAGAGACTCATTCTCATTAGACTTTCCCACTCACCCAACTCATTCTTCTCCAGCCTTGAGAATGTACCTGTCCAGAGGATGCACAGTAGGACCTGTTGCTACGGCCAGGCAGCAGAAACTGTGTGGCATAACTTATAATCAAGACTGGCAGCTGGTGTTTAAATTGACTCATTGTATTAGAGGGGCTTTTTTGTAGACACACCACTAATAAGGGAAAAGGGAAGTTATTTTTGTGTGGCACACAGGCTTTTTCTGGAGGATGATTTTGTTGTCTGAAACTGGAGTGTCTGATGCTTTAGTTTCGAAAGCATAGGGCCTCTTCAGGGATTATGCTGGGGTCTTGGTGCGTGTACATTTCTTGTGGATTCTGGCCTTGGGTGCGTAGCTTGTGTTTTAATGCCATAATTGCTGTGTGGGGAAATGTGCGCGCTTTTTTTTTTGCCTATTTCAGAATGACACTAGTATCATTTCTCTTCCAAGTTTCTATTCTGCAAGACCAGAGAGGAGTAGCTAGTTGGTCTTAAATCTTTTGACCCCACCCCACCCGGATTGTCTATTTTTATTTTGAAGAATTTGAAGTAAATTTCACAGTAGACTGTTCATGGGAAGCAACTACAAAACTCAGATACATTTTGAAAGCAATATGCAGTAAGTTGTCTTTAAAAAAAGAATGTAGGAATATATGTCTAGCATGTCTTCTGTAAGCATTTCTAATAAGGAGAACATGAGATGTAACATGTTTTAAAACTGGATGTTTCTGAGCTGTAGGGTTCACGGCACACAACCTCCCAAGAGTTCTAAAAATATACTTTATTTAGGAAGAGATGACAAGCATGATTTTATGAGCTACCTTCATAAAAACATAACTATAATTGTATAGGAATGGAGCATAACTGGATGCTGTGATTGCAGAATAAAAATTCACCAACCCTTAATTTACACCATCATATACAGTAGGAGACTTCAGTAGGAGCAGGTCAAGGTCTGGCTCATTCCTTGATGTATATGTATGTAGGCTGATGAAACGTGCCTAGCAGAAGATCTAGTGGGGGAAATGAAAGAGAACAGAAAGGAAGCGCATAGTTCTCAGACAATAGAACAGGGTCAGAAATAGAACTGGATCTCGTGGGTCAAAATGATCCTTCCAGCAAAGCATCCTGTCTTTGAAAGCCTTTTATGGAAAGTTCAAGAGAAATGTATAAAAGTGCCTGGTGTAATAGAGTGGTCGATACAATGCTTAGCCAAACCATGGCTCAGCGTGAATGAATGGGTCCCTAGTGTGAGGATCTCTGCTGCAGCAAGCAGTCCTGTGGCTTCTCCCTTACCTGCCACTAAGCCATGGTTTTGCTTAGCATTATACTCAGATCTGGGGTCACGTGGTTTGTTTAGAGCAGGGGTAGTCAACCTTTTTATACCTACCGCTCACTAATGCATCTTTCTTGATGGTAAAATTTCCTTACCGCCCACCAGTGCTTGGATAGAAGGAGGATTCAGCTTGTGCCATAGAACCCCCTACCGCCCACCTAGAATCCTGAAACACACACTAGTGGAGGGTAGGGACCAGGCTGACAACTCCTAGTCTAGAGTGAGAGAGGCTATGGGGCTGGGTTCAAACGTAGCATTAAGCTAAACCAAGGGTCAGCAAACATTTTGAGCAGGGGGCCAGCCTACTGTTCCTCAGACCTTGTGGGGGACCAGACTATATTTTTAAGAAGAAGAAGAAAAATGAACGGATTCCTATGCCCCACAAATAACTCAGAGATGCATTTTAAATAAAAGCACACATTCTATTCATGTAAAAAAAATGCTGATTTCTGGACCGTCCGCGGGCCGGATTTAGAAGGTGATTGGGCTGGATCTGGCCCCTGGGCCTTAGTTTGCCTACCCATGAGCTAAACCATGGCTTAGCTCCTGGGTGCATGGCAGCATCAGCAGGACTTGGGAGAGGAGTGCAGCTGCTGTGATCTTTGCTCTGGGAACTCACACATTTGCTCATTCACATTGGTTTGACTTAGTGCTACAGATGCAAACTGGACAGAGAGCAAGGGAGACCAAGGCGAGGGAGGTGTAAAAGAAAAAAAAAAGCCCGTAATCTCTAGGTTCTGTGAAAATATTAAATGGTCTTGAACCACAGATTTACAATCTAAAATATATGGCACAAGAGGAAAAAGGGATGGAGAGGGGAAAGCAAGCTCAGACACCCATTCTTAAAGTTATATAATTATTCTTATAATGAAAAGCTGGAATGGAGACTGCTCAGCAAAGAGAACAGCCAAATGGTTTCTAGCCTCTCTCTCAGCCAAGACAATGGAGTCCACCCAGCTGTTCAATTTCTCTCTCTGCTGCAGCCAGATGGAAATAGTTTCGTTAATAAAATGAGATTTTAAATATCTCAAACATCACTTCCTCTAATAGCAAATTGAGTTCCAACAAGATTGGAGCCAAAATGGGACCACTGAGAAACAAGGGGGAAGTTTCAGCAAGCTTGGGGGAACCCAGAGGTTTGCAGATGTATGACAAATCCTAATGGAGGAAACCTGCCCCACCCCCTTTAAATCAAGAAACCTGTTTAGGATGGCTCATGGTCAGTAACCACAGAACAGTGAGTATTGCTTGGAAATCAAAACAGAAAATAGAATGGCCTGCTTGAGCTGGTTATAGCTTATAATATTATGGAGGAGGGTATTGGTGTCTGAAAACCTGAACAGGAGCATTCTTGCCATAAGGTGAAGGTACTTTGCAATGCTTTGTTGCATGTCTAATTTTAAAACATCATTAGCAACAATAATGCAAACCATGGAAAGGTGTAAACATGATTAAGCAATGTATATAAACCACGTTTGGGCAAAGGCTATGGACTGCCTGCTTCTTTTCAGGCAATATGGACAATCCCAGCTTCCAGACTGCAGGTGTTCCCACTTCTGCTCTCCTCAGCCAAGGAAAGGCATTCTGCTATTCTCAAGGGGGATTTGGAGTAGTAGTGAAGTGACAATGAATGGCTTAATGTTAACAATTCCCTCCTTCCCTCATCCTGCTCACATCCCAGTCACCACTTCCTCCTCTTTAAAAACCACAGGGTTGCATTCAACAATGTTTTACTCAGAGAAGATCCACTTAAATTAATGGCCATTACTAACTTGGGAACATTGTTAGTCATGGGCATTAATTTAAACGAGTCTACACTAAGTAGGACTTGCAGTGGATAGAACCACTGAATGCCACCAGCATATCTTTCTGCCATTGAATACTAGTCCAAATACGGCTGTCTTTAAGCTTCCAGAAGATGCTCTGGTTTTGGTTTGTATCCCGGGAGGAGAGATAAGAGTTTCAGGACTAGAGCGGGGTGAGTGGGGCACCAAGGATGTTCCTGCACCTGTAGCTTGGGCCTAGGATGGCTATGCAGTGGTACCTCGGGTAAAGTACTTAATTCGTTCTGGAGGTCCGTTCTTAACCTGAAACTGTTCTTAACCTGAAGCACCACTTAAGCTAATGGGGCCTGGCGCTGCCACCGCACCGCCGGAGCACAATTTCTGTTCTCATCCTGAAGCAAAGTTCTTAACCCGAGGTACTATTTCTGGGTTAGCGGAGTCTGTAACCTGAAGCGTATGTAACCTGAAGTGTATGTAACCCGAGGTACTACTGTATTAAGAGCTCTCTGAGTCCAAGATTTTACAGTGGATCACACAGAGAGAGTCTCTTGGGTTGGTTGGGCCTCATTCTTTAGCCTAAAGCTTTGTATGAATCAAGCCAGCATCTCGAATTGTGTCTTGCAGACAACAGGAAGCCAGTGCAATTGCTGAAACTGTGGTGTCACTTTCTTTTCTTTTGCAGATGTAGAAAAAGCATCCAAAGTAGGCTAACACTGCGCACAGAAAGCTTCCCTCTGAGTCTCTCCCCCCCGCTACCCCAGCCAGCTCATCACTTTGTATTCCCTTGGTAACGAGATGATGTGCAATGATTGGAGTATGGAGGATATTGCTGATGGCAGCCTGAATGGATGATGAGCAGACAGTTCCTAGTATCCTGAGTTTTAAATGCCAGCTTCAATTTCTACACAGCGGACAGTCTGTTTTAACCCTTTTGCTGTCACAGTGTATTGGAGGTAACCGTGACAAGCTGATAGCATCAGGCTAACAGGATTTCATCCCAAGAAAGAAAGGCTGTCTTTTATTTTGCCCTATCCAGGTGTTCTGTTCTTTGGTTAGATCAACATGTGAGGAAGGAATGGAGTCAGTTGCCCCCTTCGGGTATATGTGTGCCCCTCTCCCATGTATAACGTGGCTATCGGCAAGGAGGGAGCTTTCCATGCAACCCAGAACCCTGATCATGCAGAATTCCAGGCTGTGGGGAATTCTTCAGATGTACATGTAAATGCCATCTCCCTGCAGACAATTTATAGCATCACAGAATTGTAGAGCTGAAAGGGACCCAAGGGGCATTTAGTCCAACCCCCTGCTATGCAGGAACCTCAACTAAAGCATCCATGACTGATGGGGGAACCCAGCCAGATGGGTGGAATATAAATAATAAATTATTATGATGATGATTATGGCCACCCAACCTCTGCTTAGAAATCTTCCAGAAAGGACAGTCTACCACCTTCTGAGGGAATCTGTCCCACTGTCAAATTGCTGTTACCATCAGAAAGTTCTTTCTGATGTTTAGTCGGAATCTCCTTTCTTATAACTTGAATCCATTGGTTGAATCCATTCCAGCCTCCGGAGCATGAGAAAACAAGCATGCTCCATCTTCCAGGTGACACTGTGACAGCCTTTAGACATTTATTGCAAAACAGTATGCTTTAATAGCTATAAAGGTAAAGGTAAGGGGACCCCTGACCATTAGGTCCAGTCGCGGACGACTCGGGGGTTGCGGCGCTCATCTCGTTTTATTGGCCGAGGGAGCCAGCATACAGCTTCCGGGTCAGGTGGCCAGCATGACTAAGCCGCTTCTGGCGAACCAGAGCAGCACACGGAAACACCGTTTACCTTCCCGCCAGAGCGGTACCTATTCATCTACTTGCACTTGACGTGCTTTCGAACTGCTAGGTTGGCAGGAGCAGGGACCGAGCAAGGGGAGCTCACCCCGTCACGGGGATTTGAACCGCTGACCTTCTGATTGGCAAGTCGTAGGCTCTGTGGTTTAACCCACAGCGCCACCCGCGACCAATTAAAATGCAATGCATATTTGCAATTTACTGCTGAATATCTCCTGAGCACAGTGGGCAATTGGGTTTAAATGGGTGATTTAAACCGTTTTTGAATCGGTTCACCCTGGGCTTGTACAATAGGCAACTTGCCTCTCTGCTTATCAGTGTACTGTATCGCACCTTTCCACAACCTATTGCATATTTGAACCAAGGCTCAGTCCTGTATTCTGTTTTCCATATCTTGGAACGACTAATACTAGTAGTGTCTGTGAGTATGTTCAGATGCCTTCTTTCTGCAGAGTAATGATGGCCCACTTTCACACATCAGCGATAGGTCTTTTAGATTGGAGCATGTGGCTTCCATATAGAACTGTCTTTCATAGAAAGAGACAACAAGCACTTGCTTCTTTGGATAACCTTTTATGTTGTTGCTAGTTTTTTTTGTTTGAAGGAGCGCCGTGTTTGTACGTAGAGGTTTTCAAGAGTTGGCAAAATGGGTGGCTTGTCTCTTGTCACAAACACCTGCTGCAAATGTGACCTGGGTTTAGTGTTGCTTGTCTTCATGGAAAAGGTGCACAGATTTTTCAAATGCAGGAGCATGTGAAAACACATTCCAGGGAAACATTAGCAGACCAATGCAGATTTAAAGTGAGAAGCCACAGCTGTGTGTAACATCTGGAGCTGCGCTTGAGGTAGGCTTCTTTCCACTCCTGGACCCCTATTGTGGATTTGAGCCAGTAATCTGGCACATCTCTAGACATAAACACTTTATCTTGAGCTGTGGCTTTCCTGTGAACCTTGATCTATAGACCTTTTGTCCTGTTTCGTAGCTCAGTTCTGGTTGCTGGGACTAGTTTTGCTACAAATTTTAGGAGCACGACTACTTCACAAGGGTGACAATTTAGAGCTCAAATGGATTTTTCATAGCTTAATCTGTATGTTGATATTCTTTGTATAAAACAATAATATTCTTTATCAAGGTACTGTAATCCAAATTCTGTTTCACGAAAAAGCAGTTAGGTGGCAAATTGTGTAAATGCAAATGATTAAACATTTATCCTGCCAGTGTCCAAACAACACTATGTGGTTTGCACTCATTCTCTAAACAAAACATAACCACAAAAGCCAACCAACCCTTTGAGCATAAGAGTGATTAAAAAACTGGGCACACCTGCTTTCTTTTGCGCAACATAGTCTGATCTGCTAATAATTATAAGGCACTAGGGCGTTTTGAGGAAGCTCACTACTTTTAGAGTTTGGAAATTTGAGGTTGGCTTCCCAAGTTAGTTGTGTGCTTTTTAGATTCTTTGTTGAGCAGTGACAGCACCACACCACCCTGGCAAGTATGCTAATAAAGGTTACGTTCTGCCCTAAGAAAAGCTGAATTCTTAGGCCTGTATACATTATGCAAGTTGGCATAATTCTTCTCATTTGGAATAAGCTGGCTTTCCTGGTCAAAAAAGGGGGAAGTGCCTTGAAATGATGCCCCAGCCGTTGGAAACTTTCAGAGGTTTCAACAGACATTGTCATATGCTTTCGAATTTAACTTTGCAACCATAAGGGCTAGAAACCTGCTTTTCTTAAATGACGGAAGCTGAGATTTCTCCAAAAGCTTAACTTGGTGCCAACTACCATCTTGTGCTCCCACAGAACTATTCACGGTCCTGCCCTTAATTGTAGTGACTTACAGTCCCCATCAATTTTAAGTGCCTACAATTTCCAGCTCGTTCTTCCACTGGATCACATTAAGCAGAGTTTTTTTCCAGTGTGATCAGGTGTCCTCATCTACCAGTACCTAATCTGAAATGAACCTCCAGCAAACCATCACTGGAAGATTAACTATGTTTAATTATCATGACACACATTGACTGGCCCTGGGTCTAAAGGATTGATTATGGGTAGGCAAACTAAGGCCCAGGGGCTGGGGCCGGCCCAATCATCTTCTAAATCCGGCCCGCAGATGGTCCGGAAATCAGCATGTTTTTACATGAGTAGAATGTGTGCTTTTATTTAAAATGCACCTTTAGATTATTTGTGAGGCATAGGAATTCGTTCATTTTTATTTTCATTTTCAAAATATAGTCTGGCCCCCCACAAGGTCTGAGGGACAGTGGACTGGCCCCCTGCTGAAAAGGTTTACTAACCCCTGGGCTTGATGATCCACATGCAAAAGAAGAAAGGGCATGCTACTGCCATCTGAAAAATGACCTGTTTAAAAATACCGTTTTTGTGTTTCATTTCCTAAAAGGCTGCCTTACTTTGCTGTGTCGTATTTCCTGACCCTTGACAGAGAGAATGCTGGAGGGAAAAGGAAGTTTCTGAAAAAGTGGAAGCCTTTAATTGATGTGATTTTAATTCAAATTATGGTGCTTTTTGGGTTGGGGGAACCTGAGCAAGAGACGGTTTGAGAAGAGGACTCTGCTTAGCACAGTGGAGAAGGCAAACTCTCAAATGGTACATAGGAAGCTGCCCTATACTGGGTCAGAGGCATTGGCCCATCTACCTCAGTTTTGTCTATACTGACTTACTGGCAGTGGAAAACTCCCAGCCCTACCTGGAGATGCTGGGAATTGAATCAGAGATGGCGGGTGCTCTACTACTGAGCCTTTCCTCTTTGGTGCTTGATGTGAGCTTATGTCCCCTTCAAATATAACATATTAAGAGGAGGGGGGGAGAGGAAGGGTCAAAGTATGTTGTTGTTGTTTAGTCGTATTCGACTCTTCGTGACCCCATGGACCAGAGCACGCCAGGCACTCCTGTCTTCCACTGCCTCCCGCAGTTTAGTCAAACTCGTGCTGGTAGCTTCAAGAACACTGTCCAACCATCTCGTCCTCTGTCATCCCCTTCTCCTTGTGCCCTCCATCTTCCCAACATCAGGGTCTTTTCCAGGGAGTCTTCTCTTCTCATGAGGTGGCCAAAGTACTGGAGCCTCAGCTTCACAATCTGTCCTTCCAGTGAGCACTCAGGGCTGATTTCCTTCAGAATGGATCGGTTTGATCTTCTTGCAGTCCATGGGACTCTCAAGAGTATCCTCCAGCACCATAATTCAAAAGCATCAATTCTTCGGCGATCAGCCTTCTTTATGGTCCAGCTCTCACTTCCATACATCACTACTGGTGCTAATACATGGAGCTAACTTTGAATCCAGTGCTTATAAATCTCCTCCTCTTAAAAAGTAACAACAGCTTCAGGGGGTCCCAACCTGGATTGGGACTGCAGTGCAAAGAGCGGGAATTAGAGTTAACCTCCCCACTTCATCTTGGTTCTTGTAGGAAATTTCCCACCCCAAGCTGCTACTTGCTAGAAACGCTCCCTCTGGAGGGGTAGTTCTCAGCAGGAGAACAGTATAGGGGGAAAGGGTTAACATCCCCTGCTCTGACGCACACAGTCCCAAAAATGCGATTAAGAGATGTGGTTAACTTCCAGGTCTAGCTTGACCCTGAGTAGAAGCCAGAAATCTTGAGTGGTTTTTCTTGCATCACCAGACTCTCACGTGTAGGCGTAGAAACAGGCCAAAGATTAAAGGCCAGTGCTCTTCCTCCAACCTTGAGCCATAGGAAGCTCATGTAGTGGGGCATAGTGGTTAATTTTGGGAAAATTAGTGGCAGGAAAGTACCTGTGGTCAGGGCTTCGTGGACTCGGATGTCAAACACAACCTCCCCCCCAATGCCAATTATGCCACTTCCGTGACTTTTTAGTTTGCACAATTCTGCAAATTTTACTATATGCAGGAGTTTTTTTTTATTGGGGTGCAGTGTTTGTTTTGATGAAAGCGTTTACAATGTTTTTATGATGCACAATTTAAAATCAGGAGCTCTTAATTAAGAGGTATATTTCCATTTCCACACAACCTTCAAGAACTCCTGTATCTTGGCACCAGTTCTGGTCCTCCTCTAGGAAGGAAAAAATAGTATTCACCTACTGCCCCCCCCATTCAGCCAAGACCTCCCACTGCACACTTGTGAACAAGCTCAAAAATTGTAATTCATTGCCTTGGGAGTAAACATTTTTGAAAAAGGTTTGACTTGATTCTCCATAGCTTGAAACCTGCAAGCATGTTCTTTCTCCTAAATGATTGGTTTTATACATCTGCAGACTTTATCCAACTGGAAATCCTCCAGGCTTTCTAAGAGTCATTGAACATGCAAGCTTAAGCAAAAGGGCTAGAGGCTCAGTTTACAGTGTTAATCCGACTCTTGAAGCTGATTTTTGTTACCTAGCACCACATTTGACGCTTTTCCTACTCCTTCATAGACCTGCCACATAATTGTGGCTGTGCATAATGTTTTTATTTATTGGATAATGTGTTGGTTTTGAACTAAAAGATAAGGATTCAACACCCTATTCCGTAACGCACCAACCGACTGACCCGAGACAAGGATTTAGGATTGCTAAAATGGGAATTGCAGCTGAGAGCACACGCTGAAAAAGATATGTAAATGATTGTGTTTCTGAGCAAAGGGAAGTTGGTACTAAATGAACCAATTAAATATTTCTGTGGATCTGCTTTTGCTTCTCTTCTTCCCAACCCCATTTTTGGTCTTGCAAATTGCCCCCAAGTAGTTTCCTTTGATGCCGTTTCCCCCAGCTTGCTTAACTTGGAAATCTTTCTAGTTCAGAGCTGATGAGAAATATCAATAAGCAAACAGCCCTGATTCTCTCTGGCAGGCTGTCATGTACTAGTTCAGAGCATGCTTGTTAGTTCTGTACATTACGTTCATGTGGGATCTTTTGTTTTTGATCTGCTTGGCAGATCAGAGGATGAGGGGGAGTAGAACTGGATCTGGAGATTGGGGGCAGGATGATTAAAGAGAGATGAGAGGTGAGGCAAGCCTCAAACTCTATATTCCGCAGATCACTGTATGTTGGGTGCTGCTGCTTAATGACTTGAAAGTACTACAGCAAGTTAGAACAGAAATCTATAACACAAAAGCTAATGTCAGCAAGTCATCCTTTTTTCTACAGTGATGAATTATGTAATATTTGGCCTGTTGGAGTAATCTTCGGCCTTTTGATGGGGGCGTGGGGAGAGCCAGAACATGCATAGCAAACAGTGTCTCCAAAGGACACATGCATGAGGCTAGAATACAATATATAAGTGTTTAAACCCCATTTAAACAAACTTGCCTGTTTATATCTTCTTTAACTTATTAATTTGATGCTGTCCCAGACTTTTAAGTGTCATTTAATAGCTTTCGCTGCCTTTGTTTGCTGTGTTTTCCTGGTGCTTTAAGATTTAATTGTGGCATTTATTGTGAAATTTGCATTATGATGCGAACCACTTTAAGAGGACCATATACAGATGCCTGTATAAATACCAAAATAAATAAACAAATGCTCAATTTAATTAATTATTCAAGAGCAAAATAATTTTCTCGTTGGGTCAAACAACTGGGCCATTGACTCCCATTCGGTCTCCAATAGTGGCTCGCCGTATGCCATGCTCCACTGCTTTATCTTCACCTGCACTTGACTGTTGAAACCACCACTGGGTTTTAGTTTTGCAAGGGATATTTTATGCTGCCTTGATGGCAGTACAGTAGGCAGTTTGTGTGTTCAAGTGTTCCTAATTAAATTCTCTGTAATGCACAAGGTCTTTGTTTCCAGGAGGAGATGCTTCTAGCACAGGTATTTTAAGGAAAGCCTGTTCTCCCGTATCTGTCTGTGGTAATTTTCTGAAATGTTCCTCTGGTTGCTTGGAGAGCAAGCATTTTTGTTTGTCGTGCCCTTCTCATTGAAATCTCTCTCCTAAGAGGCTTGCCTGGCACCTACATGGCTTGCCTCCAAACTTAAGCAAATGCCATATTATTCTCCAAGATATCTTCTCTCAGTCCTTTTGGGAAATCTGGGTTTTCATGCTGCTTCAAAGTTCTGTTTCTTAGCATTCAAAGCCTTCCAGAAAATACAATTGCCAGCCAGGTGTTCCAATTTAGTTGCCATATTCTTAGAGCATTATATCTTCCCTGTCTGAATTTTTATTTCAACATTGTTGTATTTGGTCATCGTGTTGCCTTTGGATTTTACAGAATTTTTATTTCAACTGAAAACCTCATTATCTGTTTCTTTATAGGAGGTAGAACTTGAAGAACCTTTATGGGATCCAAATGCCGGATGGATGGATGATGTGCCTAAGATAATTAAGGTAAAGAGAAGAATTAATTTAATATTTAAAGCTTTTTGCCAAAAATTCAAGACCTGTGGATTTTGTCGTTTTCAACTGTTTATCCTTTTTATCTTTTTAAGTTATGTATGGTGTAATCACCTTTTTATTATCAACTTTTATCCCTTACGTGTTTTAAGTCTTATGTGTTCAGTTTATCAATGTTTTATCTTATGTCTGTGACCAAAATAAAATTTGATACTGATACTTTTTTTTTGCATGTTTCACCCAGATATTTCATCTGATTATTAATTTTTGAGTACAAACAAAATGTTGTCTGCTCCAGTTCAATAGCATTTGCTTCTGCAGGTGTAGTGGTCTTCCTTATATATTTTTACTGTCCTGTACCTTCTGCTGGCTCCACCTGGATGGGGGCGAACAGGGATGCTAACAGGATTTCTTGGTCCCTGGTACACTATTTATGGGTTGGAGCCCTCTTCAACCTCTCCTCTGCAAACTAAGGAGATGTTAATTTAGGCTTCTAGGCCTTCGTTGGTTTTTAGACACTGAGCACAGAGACTATAGAATTAGTTTAATCGAAAGGCATACAGGCTTTATACTTTTCATAGGCTCTTTTTTAAAAAGCAGGGGTTTGACTCTTTTATACTTGCTAAGATGGCTATCCTTTGAAGTGATGGAGTTGTTGAAATGAGCTTTCTTCTAGTTGTTTGAGTCACCTTGTTGAGTTAACTTGTCCATTAGCTTTCTGTTTGTTCTAGCTGGCAAAATGAATTACATCAATTTGAATAACATGATTTGGACTGTGAAATTTTATAGAGGGAAAGGGTCACATACAGACATCTTCTAACTAACATTTATTACAATTTATTCTATTCCTGATTGTATAGCCATGATGGTATAGCCCCCATCCTGTATGCAAAATAGAGCAAATTATGCTCGTTTGCTTTCCTGCCCATTACTTACGTGCTGTTGACTTGATTTTTAAATCAGCTTTTGAAAAGTTACATTTGTGTAGTTTTTGACATAAGATTAGATTTGCTTGTGGGCAGGAAGTAGCTTCCCTGAATTTTTCAATTGGGAGACCCCATTTCAGAAGACCCACTCAATTTATTCTTCCAAGTGGCCTCTCTTAAGGGAGGAAAATGTGAAACTTTCAGTACATTCTCCTGTTTTTAAATGTACGTGGACATTTTCTATCCTCTCCATGTGTGTATACGCACTCCCTGTCACACATTCACAAATACCTGGTCAGGAACTGAATTCTACCAGTATAGAGGGAGTGCATGTTGGAGAGAGAGAGAGAGAGGGAGGGAGGGAGGAGGAAAGCACATGTGGCCTTTCTTGGGCCAGCTGTTCTCTCCTAGGGTCTCCCAGGGAGCTCCTTACTGTGAGTTTCCTTACTTTTTGGGCACTCACTTTAGGCTGATTTTCTCCTGCAAGGGTAATTCAGAGCTTCTCCCCCTCCCAGCCCATTTCCTCAGTTTCAGCCCCAGAGAAATCTGTTACGACACCTGCTTTGCTTATTCCTATTTCCTCTGCTGCAACTCAACTTTATCCACCATTTGCTTCTGAGTGTGGCTGGGAGTAGACAAGTTGTGTGTGTGGAAAAGTGGTCAAGTCAAGATTAGTATTAATAATTTCTTGCAGAATTCTATTGTTATGAGTTTGTGGGATGTGAGACACCCTAAATTCCTGGGCCTATTTAAAGTTAGATTTCAATCGAGTTTTGGGCAGTTAAGCAGTGCCAAACACTGAACCCCTGGATTAAGTTTATTTTAGCAAGATAGGCCAGCCTGGTAATAGCTATCATCAAGAAAGCTATCCCATCAGGAAAGCCATTAAGAAGGCAAGGCTGCACCAAAGAGTATAGTGGGTGGAGATCCTCCTCCAGCTGTGTGTTAGTGGGCAGAGACAAAATTTCAGTTTGAATGAAGTAAGCTGGAGGGAAATTGTTCCAGTCTGTTAGTGGTGACAGGCAGGAAGGGGGGGGTAGAGCACAAGGCAGGCCGCCGGGGGGCGGGGTGCAGTATACAAGGTGGGCTGACTATGACAGGCTGTAGGAGACAGAGAGCATGGCTAATTTCTATTTTGAGCCCAAGATTACTGCCCCTATGGAAGATCTGTTGGGGGTATAATGCTAGGAGCTCCTCTGTTTAGGCTCAGGCTGTATACATGTGTAAATAAACCATATATCATAAAGACGCCATAGTCTCCACTGTGCCTCATTGTCGAAAAGGAACCACAGACCCCGGGTAAGCACACCTGAACCCCTGGAATCTCATATCTGTCAGAGATTGGGGTGGCCTGTAACAATACGTTCCACGATGCCACAAAATTTCACACCAGCTATCTAGTTGTATATTAAAATCACATACGCATTGAAGTGACCTGACATAGGACTTCTGTTTCAAACAATATCATTGTGGAGTGGGTACAGATGATCAGCCAAATGAAGATAACACTATCAATGGGTCTTATCCATGCCTCTGAATACCATTTGGTGTTTTTTTTATATAAAAACAAACAGGGAGTTGCCTTATGTCTTATTGATGCTAAAGGTCCTGCAGGATAACCAGATTTCTTTTCTCTCCCCAAGAAGATGGGGGAATGCAGGATCCTATTTTTTTGTGGATTCTGCTGCAGATTTAACATAAGTGCAGGTTAACTATCTTATACTTACCTGCCTGGAATACAATATGTAATAATTAATGATGAAAACATTAAAAACACACAAAAAACCCCCAAGCAAGTAGCCCCTGTTTCCAGGGGTGCCGACTTATAAAAAATATTGGGGGGGCCCATACCGGGGTCCTGCCCCGGGAAGTTTTCTAAGAGCCGCTCCCGGCCCGTTGCTGCTGCTGCTGCCTGCCTCGTGGCCCCCTCGCCAGCTGAGGGAGGGAGAGAGACCGAGAAGGAGAGAGATACGTGGTGGGCAAGGCAAGTGCCCGCCGCGCCGCGCCTCGCCTCCCACCGCCCCTCGTGCCGGCCGCCCCCTCCCCTCCCTTCCCCGCGCGCGCGCGCTCGCCCTCCTCACCCCAGCTCTTGGCCGTTCGCCCCAGGAACTCGCCGCTGTTGGCGGTTGTAGATGAACCTCCGCCACTCGGCCATAGACTGGCTGAAGGGCTTCTTCTCCTCCTTGGCCATAGCGAGAGAGAGAGAGAGAGAGAGAGAGAGAGAGAGGCTGGAAAGAGAGGGAGCTCGGCGGTACGCGGGCGGCGGTTTTTCCCCTGCCGAAACAACAGCGGCTCCTCAGAACCGCTAAGTAACTCTCCCTCAGGCGCCCGGCGGGAGAGCAGAAGAGAGGAAAAGGAAAGAGGGGCTGGGCCAGTCGCACACACCGAGCAAAACTACTCGCACCGCCTCTTTTACTACCGTAATAATTATTTGTTTTAACTCATTACTGAATGTATTTTAAAAGGTAACTATCGTCAAACAAGGAAAATAAAAAATACCAACATAATTTTGTGATTTTACAAAGCATAATATAACTAATAATTTTCTTAAATTATTGGGGGGGCTGAGCCCCCCCAAACGAATTTTTGAGGGGGCTCGGGCCCCCTCAGGCCCCATGGAGTCGGTGCCTATGCCTGTTTCACCCATAACTGAGAGAGGTAGGAATAAAATTCTGGCTGTGTTTATTCACAGCAGCCCTTTTGAACAATTTGTTCACGTTGAAAGAGTATCTAAAACTCTACATTTTCTGTTGGAAATTTAGTGCTGTAGAGTTCTGCAGTAAATGAAGTAAATATTGACTTGCAGGCACATAGGTTCAGTATAATGTTCCTCTTTGGCTTGTTATAAAGTGTTCTTTGCACCTTTGCCAGATTCAGTTAGCTTTTCCCAAGAGTGCAAGCAGTTATGCCAAATTAAGCAGATTTTGGTCATCATCATTAATTGCCTTTGTCTTCGCTCTTGGGGGACTTCTATTTTAGGAGCTACTAATTTATAGCTGGCCTTCTCAACTTAAAGGGGAGAGAGGAGAACTCAGGAAAAAAAGGTTGACTGCCTGGAAGGCTGGTTGGAGAGTTCTTAAGGAGGAATTTCCCCTCTTAACTATGTTTCTGTGGAGGAATCTTACATACTTCAGAGTTCCATCTTTCTCTCATGCTTGTTTTTGGCACTTGCCTGGGCTTACTTTTAGCCATGAAATCCGTTCAGAAATTCTGTGCTTAGCCAACTGGTTCACGTTGCCTTGACTTGAGTCTCTACGCCTGTGCAGTTGCTTGCATTCTCAGGCCATTTTCTTGAGCATGGAAATGCCTTTTCTGTTAGAACTATACATATATATTATACAAATACTATCTATTTGTATCTATATTTCTGTATCTATGTGCTCCTTTAGGACATTGGGCAGGATAGATATAAATATAATAAATAAAAATAAGTTTGCTAGTGCCTTAAAGAAGGTAGGGTCGGCGCACAGAGGTTTACTGCTTTCAATACTGTTTTCCATTTATATTATTACTGAATAGTGCTATAAAATAAAATACCATTCTGTTCTGATTACAAGGCATTGCAAATTGAGGCATACTGGCATTATCTTCAGTTCCAAAATTCTACAAATTTTAGCTAATTTACACAAAGATTTGTCTCCCATAATGTATCCCTCTTCTGAATCTGTTTTCCACCCATGTGATCTTTTCCCTTTTCCACCCCATTCAGATGCCTCATAGGTGACAGATTGTGCTGTTGCTGATGCTGCTCTGGTTGCCATGCTGCTAAAAAGTCATGCCAATATCTGGTGCAATATTACCTTGCAAACCCATAATACCAGCAAAATACATTTTATGATGTGCTGGAAACTGGGTATTCCCAGTGTAAATAACCGAACACCATTTGCCCGTGCTACAGTTTATCTTAGAAGGAGTTCCTCTGGCACATGCTTGGGTGGGAGCAGAATTCTCCCCATTACGAGTTTTCCAGATTGCTGCTTGCTCATAATAGCCATCCCAGACATTTGTGTTCACAATGGGAGCTGCTAAGGCAGGGCTTTTCTAGTTGTGCCATGTGCCTCATTCTGCTTTGCTCTTAGCTGCCAAGCTTTTATCTTCCCTCTATTGTTAATCAGTTGGCAAGAGTGGCCTCCCCTAAGCAAACTTGGAGGGGGTGGGAGAGATCATCCTACACTTCCAGGCCATCTTGAATGCCTTTCCAGTTCTGTGATCACAGTATAGTCTGAAGGCTTTGTTAATGGGTCAAAGTTGCTATAAGATAGTGCAAACAATGTAAAAAAAAAAGCACCTTTTCCTAAAGTGGCTTTTAGTTGGGAGAAGACACAACCATGGGGTGGGGACTCTTCCCGTGACATAGTTGAAGTAATCTGGGTTAATGGGGCAGTAATAGTACCAAAGCTCATATTTTGCTTTGGGCAGTCAAGAGTTGTGTAGATAATCCTGGTGTATATTCACATTTCTCCATAGAAATCAACTTTTCTCTCCGCGCTCACTTCCTCTTACCTTTTTGCCTCTTTTGGTGCCTAATTCTTACTATTACCAGATGTACTGCATATTCACTTAGCTATTGTCCAGTTTCTTTTACAAATTTCACTAAGCCAGATACTTTTCCCGATTTGGGGGGGAATATTGATGTGCAGAGTCAAATCACACTTCTAATAAATCCTGTGAGGCAACTGTTGACTAAAAGTGGCCTAACAGCAAGTCTTGGCTAAAATTAAACTTTTTCCAAGGTTGTACAGTGGTACCTTGGTTGTCGAACGACTTGGCTCCTGAACGCCGCAAACCCAGAAGTAAGTGCAGCCAATCAGAAGCTCCGCTTTGGTTTTCGAATGGTTCCGGGAGCCAAACGGATGCCTGGAATAGATTACGTTTGACAAACAAGGTACCACTGTATTAGATTTGACTTTTTTCTGTTCTTTTTTTAGCACTGTGAATACATTTTAGTATGAATGTGTGATGTGGGAGTCCCAGTCTGATGGCCATATCTTCCAGTGATGGAAATGACTGTTATCTGATTATGCAGATCCCCTATAATCATTTCATTGTTGCAATGTTTCCATGTGAATGTTGTCCTCCATTGTAATTGTTATGATGGATGGATTGGCCATCCTTGGGACTTCCATCTGTTGCCTAATGACTAGTTTCCCAGTAAACAGCATATCATTCTTAGATATATGGAAGGGGCCAAAGTTGCTGTTTTATGAGGAGGTTGAGGAGGAAATGGCCCATAGCCCAGTAGTAGAGGATGTACAAGAT